>NW_016107466.1:3935173-3942072 GCF_001604975.1 Cebus imitator | reverse complement strand
CTGTCCTTTTTAATCTGGCAATATTTCTCAAAATAAAAAAAAAAAAAAAAAAAAAAAAAAAAAAAAAAAAAAAAAAAAAAAGACAAGAAAGAAAGAGGGCTTTACAAAGCAATTACTTAAGAAAAGTCATCCAGTTGAACAGTCCGATTCCCTTCTACTCCCTTCTACTTCCATTCCTAAAGTTTTAAAAAATTTTCCAGGATCAAAAATTTCATGTTACTTTCTCTTAAGTCCTTTGTCAATCCCAACATTACCTGTGGCAGTGTAGCAGTGATTCAGTATCTATACGCAAACTGAAGCTTGAACCTCCTTAGAAAAGCATGTATTCCTAAGGTTTTAACCTTAATGGCTTATCAAACGCTCCATTTAAAAAGGCAGGTCTTTCCATTGATAGAATATGGAGAGATTCTACTTCTAAAGGACATAACGTTTTCTAATTTACGAACTTATATTATTACTTTCAAATTTATTTTAAGAAAAAAACTCTGGATATAGGTAAGTATTTCCCTATGAGAATCTACAAATTTCTGGAATAGCATGAAATTGTATCCTGGAAAACCATAATAAGATATAAAACATACGATTTATAGAAGCATGTGATAAAATTATATGCTGGCATTGCAAGTAATATTTTAGAAAATATTACATATATATATATACACAAAAAAGAAGAAAACTGCAAAAAATTATTGTTATTGCTCTTTATGTTATCTGTGACTGGATATTTGACATCAATTTTTTTTACTTTTGTATCAAAAAATTCAAGTGCATGACTTATGTCCTTAAATTCCAAACTGAAAAAAAAATCAATTGCATTTAAATTATTCTTGACTTGAAGAACACTGGGTTCCTATATTCAGCAGTATATATTATGACTACCTTGCTACTATCATTGGCAACTTTTCTTCTAGTAGCCAATTGTGAAATGCCTAGAGAGATCAATAATGCATTAACATTTTGGTCATTTAGATTTTTTTTTTTTTTCGGTATGAATTACACTGGTACTTTCTTTCCAATACCACTTAACCAGTTCTTATGTTTTTTTTTTTTCCTCCCTTTTTAGAAGAAAAAAAAAATAACACGTAACATACATGCAAACTACAATGTTCATTTCATGCTCTGATTTTGTAGAAACTTCAAAATATGGTTCAAGCAGATATTTATGTTGCATTTAAATCGATCAAACTGTTAAGGTTATCCTCTCTGACTTAAAATGAAATCCTGATTAAAATAGGCTAATGCATTCAAGAGGATTGAAAACACATGTGAACTTATAGATTGTTATTTGTCCCTTTATGAATAGAATGAGTGACACCAGAAAAGCAAAGTGAGTGGCAGTATTTAGGAGAGATTTCAGAGGCACTGGTTTCCAGTCCAGTGTTTTGTACAGCACAGTTCCTCAGATGTTCTCATGTTCCCCCCACACATTTGCTAAAGAAATAGGAGAAAAAAGCACATCAGAGGAGGCAGTCAACTTCAGGCCCATAGGCTATATTTTCACTGGTTAACTTGACATAGTTTACGGGCTTATTTCTCTCTGACCATCATACTCTCCTTATTAGCTTTTCTGTAAAAGTGCTTTTTAAGGTATTCAACAAAATTTGTGGAATATATACATACATGAGAACAATAAAAATAAAAGACTAAATGAGATTTTACTTTAAAAATCAGTCATTTGGCCTAAGGATAAAATATAAGAATTTAACTTAAAAGCTTCTAACTCCTTAATCCCAGGTATATATAAAACAGAAAAAAGTATTAAGTTTAGTAAATTTTAGTAGTCATATTTTAAAAAAATATTTGTTAAACCATGGCCATTTTGTCTTTTAGATGAATGATAGAATTGTTTTGAAAAAATTCAGAAGTTAATTCACAATGTCTTTTTTTTGAAGGATTGTATTTGTTTTTTTAGATTAATCTAGAAAGAATTGGCATGTCTCACATAGCACACTGTCTCTCCAATTACTAAAATGACCTTTAATATTGCTCCATAGAGTATTGCTTTATTTTACAGAACCAGATCATTAATTTTAATTGCACATATTACTAAGATTTATACATTTTAAGCTTTTATAATTTATACATTAAAGTGAAATCTTATTATATAATCTAAATATTTATTTTTAATATTAAAATGTTATATTTTTAAACAAGCTTTCTTATTAGTTTTAAAAGACTTTTGCCAGTAAATAGCTGTGTTTATTTGGTAAATAATCATATCATTAGCAAACCATGTAATTATTGTTTCTACCTTTCCAATATCTACCTTAATTCTTATCTAGTTTCTCATGCAACACGGAGTTAGTGAGCTCTACTCTTCCAAGGAAGTCACACTTTTTTAATATTTCTAAAACTACAATACTGAAAAAGAAGATATCTTTGTTTTTTGTATTCAAAGCCTTCTCAGTCAAGGGAATATTAATAGTGTTTTACTATATCACCTACAAGCTCATCCAGCTACTGAGCACTTCACCCTAGTGTAAAACTTCTTCCATTGCTAAAACAGAAAGTAAATAGTAATAGCTTCCAAGGAAAATAGTTGAGTGTCCAAAGTAATCTCCACTAAATCAAGAACACATGCAAATTTATCCATTCATTTGCTACACTATGTGAGACAGATACTGTGCCAACAGAATAGCAGCTATATATCACACAAAGACAAAAAAAGTCTTACATAGCTTCAAGTTGTTCACACATGTTGAACAGTATCTTAGAACAATGATCTATAACGGGTTCTCAACATAGCTGCACAGAAGAATCATCCAAATATCTTTAAAATAATACCTACTGATGCTTGGACTCTACCCCAAAAAAGCATGTTTTAAATGTTCTGACTTGTGGTTGGGATATCCTGAGATTCATTACCTTTTAAAAATGTTAATTAATAGCCTTTATGTTTTGAACCATATTGGGCTCACGGAAAAATTGAGTGGAAAGTACAGACAGTTCCCACAACCCTCACAATCACCACCACCCACCACATCCAGATTAATTATATTGTTATGGGATTGTAGTCATGATTAAATTTGAGCTTCTTCACTTAAAACCGAACATCCCAGCAAGTTCTTTCCATAAGAAATGTAAACCTCTAGAAAAAAGGGCACAGTTATTGAATACCATCATCATGTCATTACACATGAAACATCTTAGAAAACTAAAGGAGGAATTAATGAGTCTCTAGAATAATTTTATTTCCTCTTTCCATAGCATACCAGGGAGAAAACATGTCAAGAGACTAGCAAGTGCTGAAAATTTAGAACATAAAAATAATGTTGCTGGTTGTGTTGCTCTTCACTTTTCTAATTTTAAGAATCCTCATACTTTTGAAAATACATATGGCACTTGGCACTTGTTAAAGAAAGGCACTTAATGTTAAAATAGCCAATAGATGTAGTTTAGCATGAAAGAAAGGTTGTTTAATTGGCTGTTTTGTACTATTTAACCAGATTCTTAATTTATTTATTTTTTTAATCCCATATCCATTGTAGAAAGACAGTGCAAGTGGTAACTATTGTATATATACATTTTATGACCTATGTAAGGATAAAAAATCAAGAAAAGAGGTAGAAAATAAAAAGATTTGAAATTATCCCTCTTAATTTTATGGGCAAATAATTTTTATATTTTTACATTATGCCATGGCGATATATTGACAGATTATTAAATTTAAGGTCAGAAGTAAGAGCTCCACTCGCATTCTACAATTGTGTCTATATTCATTTCCTCAGGTTGCCATAACAAACCACAACGTAGGGGGCTTGAAGCAAAAATAATGTGTTACCCCACAGATGAGGAGGCTAGAAGTCTGAAATCAAGGTTTTGGTAGGAACTTGATACCTCTGAAGACCGTAGGGGGACAGTCTGTTTTGTGTCTTTCTCTTAGTTTCTGGTGTTTGCTGGCAACACTTGGCTTGTAGATGCATCACTTTAACCTCTTCCTTCATTGCCATGTGTTGCTCTCTGTTTATGTCTGTCTCTGTATCTCCTCCCCTCTTCTAGTAAGGCCACAAGCCATATTGGATTAGGGGCTCATCATCCAGTAGAAATTCATTTTAATTAATCACACCTGCACAACCCTATTATTTCAAGATAAGGTCATAGTCTGAGGTTCCAGGAAGGACACAAATTTTGGAGGGACATTGTTGTTATTATTATTATTATTTTGAGATGGAGTCTTGCTCTGTCATCCATGCTGAAGTGCAGTGGCAGGATCTCAGCTCGCTGCGGCCTCCTCCTCCCAGTTTCAAGGGACACTATTGAACCAAGTAGAGTGATTTGAGGCAAAACTCTTACAATGTCATGCATTGTTATAGAATGAATATTTGTGTCCCCAAAAATTTATATGTTGAAACTGTAACCACCAATGCATATTTGAAACTGGAGCCATCAAGAGGTAATTAGGGTTAGATGAATTCATGAGGGTAGCCTCCTCATGATGGAATTAGTGTCTTTACAAGAAGAGGAAGAGATACATCTCCCAACACACACATACTGAGGAAAGAATACATGAGCACATAGTGAAAAGGCACCTGTCTGCAAACCGGGAAGAGTGCACTCACCAGAACCTGTCCCAGACTTCAATTATCCCAAAATCTAAGAAAATTAATTTGTGTTTTTGAGACACATGATCTATGATATCTGTTATGAAAGCCTGTGTTGACCAGAACAGATTTTGTTACTGAGAAGTGGAGTGCTGCTATAACAAATACCTAAACATGTAAAGCAGCTTTAGAACTGGATAATGAGTACAGGCTGGGAGAATTTTAAGGTGCATGCTGAAAATATGAATGTTATTGGCATTCCTCATGAGGTATCAAATAGAAAATGAGAAGCATGCTACTGGAAACTGGAGGAAAGTTTGTTCTTGTTATAAAGTGGAAAAGAACTGTGTTCTAATGTTTTGGGGAAGTTACAACTAGTGTGCAATGAAATTAAATTGTTAGCTGAGGAGATTCCTAAGCAAAGGCTTGCAAGTGTGCCTTGGTTCCTCCTGATTACTTATAGCAAAAATATGAAAGAAGGAAGAAATCGTTACAGAAAATGGATCCAAGTCCTAAAAATTCGAAAGTTTCTTGTGTCAGTTTGCTGAAAATGATGGTTTCCAGATTCATCCATGTCCCTGCGAAACATGAACTCATTCTTTTTAATGGATGTGTAGTATTCAATGGTGTATATGTACCACATTTTCTTTATCCAGCCTATCATTGATGAGCACTTGTGTTGGTTCCAAGTCTTTGCTATTGTAAACAATGCCACAATGAACATACGTGTGCATGTGACTTTATAATAGAACAATTTATAATCCTTTGGGTATATATGGGGAGATGGAGGCAGTAAACCACCATGGCATGTGTATACCTATGGAACAATCCTGCAAGATCTGCACATGTGTAGGAGTCCATGAGCCCCACATATTGGGTGCCAGAACTTAGGGATCTGTGAGCCCCATGTTGGGCACCAGAATATAGGGAGCCAGCCCACATCACTCATGGGTACCCCAAGTTCAGTGGCGACAAGAGAATGAGAAAAGGACAGATTAAGGGAGACACTGGGACCAGGGGGCCATTACTTTATTACTCTGGAGGAGGCAGCGAAGGACCTGAGCTCTGATCATCACACTATTTATTGATTACAATCACTTTGACCTATAGGGTAGAGGTCGGAGTGACGGCGGAGTGAATCAGTGAGCTAGAAGTGAATCGGTGAGCCAGGACTGGTGTGTCATCCTAAGGATTGATAACAGTGGCAGTTTGGGATTTTCACAAACAAGAACATGTGGTTATCTTTAGCTTATTATCTATGTACAGCTGATGGAACATGGGCCTTACAAGGAGCCTACAGTCTGGCTACATCAGAGTGCTACGAAGCAGTTTTACGTACTTGAGCACAATGTTTATGGTAACAGAGCCGAGGTCATCCTGCACCAGAACATGAGGCATGGAGAGGCCTTCCTCCTCAGTGGCCTCCTGCAGCCTTCCGCAGTTTGTTGTTCCTTGTTTGTATGTTACTCATACCCAATTTATGTAGGCACTCTGTAAGTCCTTTCTCCTCTGCTGTTTTTCCCAACACACATGTACTCCAGAACTTAAAGTAAAATTAAAAAAAAAAAAAAATTGACAGTTTCTCAGCCTGTTTATACTGGAAAACACCAGAAAGCGAATTTAGAGGATAAAACCAAGGGTGTAGTAAATTATGACTTGAAAGAAAGCTTATGGAATTATATAAGCCAGATACTGCAAGATTGAAGTGAACAAGATGGAGACGACTTCACTACAGATCCACGGGTGGGGGACTACCACAGAGGGTCAGTGAGGCAGAGCCACCTAGAGCCTTGAAAGTGTGACTTTCATCAGACAGAACCACAGGGGCAAGACATGGCCTAGAGCCACGTGGGTGATGCCATTGCCCCACTGAGCCTGGAGGACAGAATCAACCAAGAAGATTAATCTCAAACATTGCAATCTTTAGAATTCCACTTGCTTGATTTTGCAATGGCATGGGACTACTCTTTCCTTTTTTCCAATTTATTTCTTTTGGAATGAGAATGCCCATTCTATGTTTGCCTCTGCATTATATTTTGGAAGTACATAACTTGCCTGGTTTCACAAGTTCGCAGATGGAGAGGAAGTTTGCCTCAGGAAGCATCATACCTTAGGTTTCATGAATTCTGACTCTGATGATATTTTGGATTGGAATTGAGAGTTGATGAACAAATGAGTTAAGTATTTTTGGGCTGTTGGGATGGAATGACTATATTTTACATGCCCTAGGACATG
This sequence comes from Cebus imitator, assembly GCF_001604975.1. NCBI lineage: Eukaryota > Metazoa > Chordata > Mammalia > Primates > Cebidae > Cebus > Cebus imitator. The sequence goes on along the minus strand of NW_016107466.1, from coordinate 3,935,296 downwards.
AGTGTTGAGGGGTCAGGTGTAAAGCTGTGGACTGAAAGCTTGTGCTCCAAAATTTTACATGTTAAAGACCTAACCCCCAGTGTTATGGCATTTGGGGATGGGGCCTTTGGGAGGTAAGTAGAT
>NW_016107466.1:3905729-3935076 GCF_001604975.1 Cebus imitator | reverse complement strand
CCAGGCTGGAGTGCAATGGTGTGATCTCAGCTCACCACAAACTCCGCCTCCTGGGTTCAAGCAATTCTCCTGCCTCAGCCTCCCAAGTAGCTGGGACTACATTCACATGCCACCATGCCCAGCTAATTTTTGTATTTTTAGTAGAGATGGGTTTTCACCATGTTGACCAGGATGGTCTCGATCTTTGACCTTGTGATCCACCCGCCTCAGCTTCCCAAAGTGCTGGGATTATAGGCGTGAGCCACCGCGCCTGGCCTAGTACTTTTATAAGAATAGGAAAAGAAAGATTTCTCTCTCTCTCTCTCTCGTGCACACGCACACACATGCACACACTCACACACTGCAGAAAAGTCATGTAGACGCAACAATAAGACATTCATCTGCAAGTCAGAAGGTGATCTCCCCAGAACCTGACCAAGCTGGTACCCTGATTTCAGAATTCCAGTCTTCAGAACTCTGAGAAAATAAATCTATATTGTTTAAGACACTGAATCTATGGTATTTTGTTATGACAGCCCAAGCTGATGAAGACATATCTTATTTATGTTTTGTATATGAGAAAGTAATCTTACTTACCTGAAGGGTTGTTTGATATAGTATGAAATAAACACATGTTTATTAAACTGAATCTGCAAAAATATTGAGGGATTCTTATGTAACTAGCTCTAGGGTGTGTCTAAGCATCTAAAAGTAATAAAAAAAAGAGTCCTGCATTTGAAGTTTTTGAAGTTTAATGTGCATTACTTCCATAACCTTTAGTTTTTCTCATATTAAAAAATGACATTATGAATTGTCCCAAAGATGACTAGTGAGCATTAAAGAGATGGTATGTTGCAGGCTACCTATCACATAGCAAGTGCTTCATTAATGCTAGTCTCCTCTCCCTCTCCTCTGTTAACTTTTCAATTAAAATGTCAATTTAATAAATGGAAATACACGATCTGATTTTCAAATAAAAGAAATCAATTAATAATATTAATTTAATATTAATGTGATATTTTTGCTTCATATGTAATTTGTGTTTATTAGTCTACATTCCATGTATACACTAACATGTAACATGTTTATGGTCTTAGTTCTTGAGTTTCAAAAAACAATGTCCAGTCTGATGATGTTAAATATCATCCCATTGCCTAAAGTTTCAAGTTCAAAGTATTTATTCTGGCATTTAAGATACACTATAACCCCAAACTAAATTTTAAACCTCATTTATAAAAATTTTTGACTTCAGAATGCCTGGAATTCCTATTATGCCTTCAGCGCATTCTATAACTCTCCTAAATCCATGCCCTCTTCTATGCCCTGCCCTTCACTTGAAATGCTTCCCAGTGGTGACATTTTTAATCTGGAATTTAGGATTCAACACTGAGAAAGGCAACCTCTATTCCTTTCTGAGTTTACTGGGAAACTCAAATAATTAAATAAGAAACTTCAGTATAATGTCATAAAACCGGGGTAGGAGAAGTGAAATCCCTGGGATTCAGAATGGAGAATCTAATGATGGCTTCATGGAAACTATTTGATCTCTAATCTTAGTAGTGGGGGATAGAGTGAAGAATGACAATAATTTGTGCAATGAGGGGCTGTTTTTTCTTTATTTTACAACAAAGCCAGGGTCCTACTTATTGAGGCTACCACTAATTCACACTCTCCGAACGTCTGCTCTGTGTGATTTATACATTGCTGAATTAATACTTGCTGAGTGGTGGTATAGAGTGAATGAAGGGCAGACTTATTCACAATCAAAAGGAAACAATCAACTCCATCTCCTTTTAGTCACTCACTTGATTATAATTCTCCAAAGGCTTAGGTGAGAAAAAAACTCAATGTCAGCACATCGTCTCTACCACAAGCAAAAATGATGTTTTAAAAGTTTGAATAGTGTTTTTTGAATTGACTAAATATGTCAGTCTTCTCACTAAGGCAAGGCAGTTTAAAAAGTTGGAACCGTCAAACGCTGACAAACAATAATTTGAATTCTCTCTGTTCACTTTTCAATTAAAATTTCAATTTAATAAATGGAAACACATCATCTGATTTTCAAGTAAAAGGAATCAATAAATCTCTTTGATACGGATTACCAGTGAGTCAACGGTGAGAAAATAGTTCGTGTAAATTGGCTAATATCTAAATAAGGCTCCAATAATATTTTTAATGGAAAGATGAACCTAAACAAACAACAACATAGATAAGAGATAAAATGTAATTTTACTCTTCTCAGAAAAAAGAGAAAATAATAAACCAAATTAAAAAAAGGATATGACTGAGGGTTTGCGTTAGAATTAATAAAAGGAAAACACCAATATCCAAAGTTGTATATGCCATCACAAACTTCTTTATATCTGTGGTACTTAGATTTTATTTGCCCTCTATGCCTGCATTCTTCCTAAGATATTTTCCCTGAGTTCAGTTGTATTGGAAAGTAAGATTTTATTGCTACTGAGTTCATTTTCCTAGCATATAATACCAAACTGGGTTGCAGTATCTGACAGATTTATGACTATTTGCTGAGACATATTTTATATAATGGCAGAATAGAAGGCATTTTTTTCAATCGGCTCTTTGTAGCAAACCTCCACAGAAAAAAAAGCAGTTTTTAAGAAGGAAAGATTACAATTTTTTCAAAGTCTTTTTTGTCTGCAGCAAAGGATATTTCTGAATAATATGTTGTAAAATAACATATTACAGATGAAACACACAATTCATTGCTTATCCTATAGAGAAAGACGTCTTCCTGTCTCTGCTAAATATGTGAGTTCATGGGTATATAAAAATAGAACGCGCTTGGCAATGAAAGTTACAGGCTGATGGATGACACCCCATTGTCAAACAATTGATAGCTAGTAAGGAATTATAGTGACCTTGTAGTGCAGCACAAATAATTCAGAAGCCCCTGAAGTATGCTAAGCAGACTAGTTTCTCTCTTAGGGGTGCCTGGATCACTTAAGTAGGGGAAATGTATATCTTTAATTTCCTTTAGAAACACTGTAATTACCTCTAGGCAAGTAAGAGTGAGTAATTTCAAGGCAATTCTTTACGGTACCTTTTAAAATATTCTTTCATCAGCAATAGTTAGATGTAGCCCAGATCACCCTAGGAAATTGATCAGAAAGACACAGAAATAGAAGTAAAAGTATTTAAATGTTATCTTCCTAATCAAAAAATAATGGTACTGAGGCATACTAGGTTATATCAGCTATGGTCTCAGCCAGACTTGAGAACCAATTGCTAACTGAAGGAGTTTAGGCATACTTCAGTTTTCTCATTGATAAGGGAATAAAAGGCAACTTTCAAAGATTTATTGCAAGGATTGGACATAATAATGTGTATGTAGGATCAGGTTCACATACCCTCCCACATATGAGTTAAGATAACTTATCTCAGCACTAGCATGTACTCAGGATGTAGAACCACGGAATCTGGACAAAAAAAGTGTAGGAACCTCATGGGAAAGAGCCATTTTGAACCGTTAAAAGATACATGACTTTGTTATTTGTTGGTACCCTTAAGATTTTTTACATAAAATGAAAGAAGTATTTTTAACTCTTTTGGCTGTTTTGGATAAAGACTCTCCTTTGGTAAATGTGGAATTTGGAGATGGATTTAATGCATATATGTGACTATTTTTTAGGAGAAGAAAGTAAGGTAGGAAGAAAAAGATGTGAGTCGTCAGCTTCCAGATGGGATTGGAAACCATATGCATCCTTAAAATCATTCTGAGTGAGAGAAGAGATGCTATGAAAGGTAAGCTGAGTCAGAGGTCATTAAAGGGAATGAACTATGCCTGAAAGCAGATGATTTTGTACATGAAGACGCCAGGTTCTCACTGGTGCTCAGCAGCCCTTTCTCTGTTCTTTTTTAGGAAGAAGCCATTGACAGACATGTGGATATTATCACCTGGATACCCAGGGAGGACAAGGTGAGAGGCATCAGGGTGTCCATTCATACTCACAGGCAAAGCAAACCACTGGTAGGGACTGAGTAGGGCACCCACAATGGAACAGATTATTAGAAAATATTCCCATCTTCACCAGGTGTAATCTGTGCCTAAAAATCAGCTATTCCAGAAAGGCACTGAGAATTTTATTTTTTGAGTGTTCACTTGGACATTGGATTGTGAGATTTACATTCTCAAGAAGCTCACCTTCTAGAAGTTCTCAACACAATAGACTGTGTAACTGGAAAGAACTGATAACACCAATTCAGAGAGGAAAAGTGGAGACCAGGTTGGAGCTCAATGTTGAGAACTTTGGGACCTTCAGGCCAGTTTGGACCACATGACTTATGACATGGAGGTGGAAGAAAACTATTTTAGTCCTAGTCATTCATTCTATTTAATGGAAGACATTTACAAGCATGTAAAATGTGGTAAGAACTCTGCCAGCTCTGAAAACACAGAGTCTGATAAAATTTTTTAAAAGTTAAAGGAATATGAAACAACAACAAAATCCTTAAAGAGTATGTAAGATAATCTCAGGGGATTCCAACAAACACAACCATTTTTATCTTTTTAAAGACTGTTACACAATCTCTGTGAATGTATCTGAGCAACAGTCCGCTCTCCAAGACCTATGAGATTTCTATCATTCTCTGATGCCCCCTCATGTTGCAAATGGTATGTACAATGTATACTTTAAATAAAATTAAACAAAGATCAAGGCATACTCTGGCAACAACATTAGTTCAAACAAAATTGAAAGGCAAAAGACATTTTGCCATAAAGATGTTCGCTGAAAAAAAATAAATCCCATTGACATCTCAAAAGTACTCTTCAGGGATAATAGTTTACATGCTGCTTTTTTTTCTAAGTAGTTTGCCATCTCTTTCATAGATAAAATGATACTTTATTTTTCTTTTTTCTCAGGTAAAATTTTTTCAAGGATTCTGCCAAATCCTTTGCATCTACAAGCACAATGATTGTTTAGTTGATGACTGCACATTTCTTTTAATTTCATTGTAATCAGAAATACATATTTTACTGAAAATGCAGTAATTAGGAGCACAAACACATCTGCTAATTAATATAATGATTATAATAATAGCGCTTATTGAGCACTCAGATAGTCCTGGACCTTTATTCTGTGTTGTTTGTGTAGAGTGTCCTTGGTTGGTTGTTTTAGGGTTGGACTGAAATTTAATTGCCATCTCCATTTTCCAGAGAAGGTAAAGACTCAGAATGAATAGATGACTTTCCCATAAACCTTAACCTGGCAAATGCGAAGTCTTGGACTTTCTTTAGTGTCAAATCTCTTTTTCATTATACTCTAGCAAATCCCACTTAGAAATAAATTGACTTAGTTAATTTTATAATTTTTATCAGATAATTTTTCTTGATACTATACATCTTTTTTGGCTATTTTGAAAGGTTAATATTGACTGGAATGCCTTTTTCATGAAAATATATTTCAAATATTTCCATTTTGTTATGCCAAATATGATTTTCAGAGACTGTGGTTTACAAAGAATAAGTTAGTGTCCTAGGGGTTTGGGAAACAACATTCCTGAACCATTATTATCTCATCTATAAAAAGGAGGTAAGACTAGGGTCAATTTTTATGGCTGTGCCTGGGATTAAGTGAACTGACAAATGTAAAGACCTTAGAACAGTACCAGGGATACAATATATGCCCAAAATGTTGGGTTTGTTATTTTTTCATGCATCAAGAGATAAAAGGAGTAGATAAGTAACCTAATTAATATCAATTGATTAATTGGCTATATGGGCACATATTATTTAATGAGTGTTTACTGCAAATTATCCTATCTCATACTCACAGCAACCAAATTGGGTAGAAATGTAGTCCCATTTGATAAGAAGTTAAGGATTCATTTAGGTTAAGCCCAAATCCCATGACTATGAATTTCAGTTCTGCAAACATGTCAATTAGTATACCTTTTGTGTCAGATAATAAAGCATCCAAATCAACGGGCTTAAACCATCAGGAAATATATCAGTACACATCACCAGAATTCTGAAGGTAGGCCAGTTTCCACTTCTCCCAAAATCTAGGTGTTCAGGCTTTCAAACCGGGGCATACTCCCATCTGACACCCAAATTTTCATCAGATACTAAAAATTCCTTAGGTTACTGCCAATGTATATGCTGATTCCATTTATTCATTTATTCATTTATCGACATATTTCTCATCTTGCCTGTCTTTTTGGTATCAGTATCATGTTCCATCAGAAAGTTGCGTGACTCCAGAAGTTCAAGGTTTCATCTGGATATGACAATATGCAAAGGGAGAAAACATGCTGCTTCCAGCCTTTCAAGCAATAGTTCACCAAAATTCAATTTATGGATCACTTGTCAGTCCCAGAACAATGATTTTATCCAGGAAAAGGGAATTTGCTGATTAATTTAGGACTTAATAATGTACATATCCACACACACACTGAAACAAGTAGATGAAAATAATAAGATATCAAAATGTTAATTTTCTGAGAAAATATATTTTATTTCCTTCTAAAATGGGTTCTAAACAGTAAGCAACAAAACTAGCTTATTCAATGCTTATCCTCTTATCCTGTGAGTCCTTGGGCCAGACTCTTGCATTATAAAAGTAAAACGGGGAGACAGGTCATTCACAGGACAACACAATTTTTTTTAGCTATCTGGACTTTGTCCTTATAGCTTACCTATTATATGACTTTACTGAAATGGCTTAACATGTGCGAGCCTCTGTTGCTTCATCCATAAAATAGGTTTCTGTCAGGATTGATTCAGACAATACATCTGCTTGACAAATTTGCATTGTTATTACAGAGCAGAAGTAAAACTCAGCTAGAGAGAAGGCTGTGGAATCTGTTGGACTGGGATCACATCTAGGCTTGCACATATTCCTAAGTTTCTGTGCAATGTAAAAACAATAATAGAAAATATAAATGAAAAATACACAAACAAAAGCAACATCATATTTGTTGTGAAGATACAATAAGATAGATAATACACAAGAAGTATGTAGTCTATCGTCTTTCTCAGATTAAGCAGTCCATGGATATTTTTGTTATTAATATTAATACAGAAGTGCAATTTCTTTCATCAAAGAGTTTACTGTCCAGTAGGAAAAAGAAATAGAAGAGTAACAAATATAATATATAACAAGGATTTTACAGGCATGAAATGGTACAATTTTGCAAGTCCACAGAAGTAACATTGTCTCCTTCGGGGGTCAAACACTTCACAGAATAGGTGAAAATAAGTTGATAGAGGATTTATGCAAGGTCTTTCTTCATGCAGAAACATGCAGGAAGTCCTGGGGGTGTGGAAAACAATATGCCTAAGTTAGGCAACTCATATCACGGATGAGAACACCGGCTTTCACAGCAAGTCTGCACCATCTTATCCATAGCAAAGATGTTCTGGTGCAGACCCAGCTGAGAAAGAAAAAGTGACAGAGAAAACAGATTTCCTCCTTATATCTGTCAGGGAACTTGGAGTAGATTAAATCCTTGTAGGAAGGCAATAGAGAGGCTCAGCAGCTACTTTGACAGAGCTGAAACAGAGCCAGCAGCCCATTACTTTAATACTCAGGGAAACCAGGCTGATCAGCATCAAAGCCGTTCGGGAGAGGTGTGTAGATTGATGACATGGTCCCAAGTGACATCTTAGAGCAACAGCAGGCTTTCAGTCCTGGGCACACTTTCAACCGACACCCAAATTATCTTCAGATACTACAATTTCCTTAGATTCCTGCCAGTATATATAGTGACAAGAGGTAGGTACACAGTAGGCACTCAACCCTACTTGTTCATTAACTTATTTTGTAGACATAACACAAAATTTGTTGCTAATTTATGTTGGGATTTGAGGACTGGAATATTATGTGCTTAATGTAGTGCAATATTTCCTAGGCAAATTTATAAGCTGGCTCCAAATTACCTGGCTTCCAATCTACCCTTTCATTTCCACTCATCTCAGGAGTAATAGAATAGACAAACATGCAGGAAATTTGATCTAAAAGGACAAAAATCTTAGGGCCAAGGAAGTGAGATGGAATTTGAGTAATGGTAAAGATGGACAACATCCATATATATATATGAAGCATTAGCAAGAAAGCTGATGTTGTGCTATGAAATTTCAAAATGAAACTATCACAATCACCAAAAGGTTGCCATTAGCAGACAGAAGAGGCCTTGGCTGAAATGGGAGATTGCCCATCCCATCCCATTCATATTCCAGGAAAACAGTAGCCCACTCAAAATAGGTAAAGATTTATTGGAAGAATATAATTTTTCAAAATACAAAAATGCCAGTGACATTCCCTGTTTAAATTACTAGTGACTGCAATGGCCCTCAGGATGAAAATCTATATTCTTTAGCAAGACATATAAATATTTTCAACGTGTTCTTCTCATCTGTTTTCTTAGGGGCACTCTCCTCACTCCTCAGCGCACACACACACTGTATCCTCTGCTCCAGTCATGCTGAAGTATTTACAGTCCTCAGAAGAATCGTGTGGTTTTATGCTTCCCTAACCTTGAACATGCTACTGCACCTGCAATATCGTTTCTCTTCCTCACCTGCCTATTCTTTGTCTAGATCTCTCGGAATCGTTCTAAATTCTTTCTCACATCAGCTTTGAATATTTTTCCTGTTTGGAAAAGTTTGCTGAGATACTTATTTTTTGTTTGCTTTTACTCACTGATAGACTGATTTACTAATTCCCTGGTCCATTGGTCAACAAGTAATTGCCAGTCATGGTCCTACATCCAGGTAAGAAAGTGTTTACTAAGTAACATATTGTCTTGCAGTCTGGTATTTTCCGATTTACTCCCTATCACACTTATCAATTAGCATCTTAATTGGCTGCTGGCACTGGGGGAAAAAACCATTAGTGAAGAATCCTAGAGGATAGGGGCCCTGTATTGTTCATTTTGGTACACACAAAGCTGTATGCCTGATTTATAGAACTGGAATCCATAACAGTGTGTTAAGGGAATCGTGTGTGAATTGATAAATAAAAACAGGCTGTATTAGCTTCCCAGGGCTGTCATATAAAAGACCCTCAAACTGGGTGGCTTAAAACCTTTCTGGTTGAAAGAGAAATATATTGTCTCATAGTTTTGGAAGGTTTAAATCCAAAATTAAGGGGTTAAGAAGGTCTTGCTGTCTCTGAATGCTTTAGGAAAAAATCTCTTATCTATGTCTTTCTCTTAATTTCTATTGTTTGCTGCCAACACTTCACAGTCCTTGACTTGTAGATACCTCCAACATTTACATGGCATTTTCTCTTGTGTGTCTGTCTCTGGTTCTCTTCTTTTTTTCTAGGGAAACCAGCCATAATGGCATAAGGGCCCATCCCACTCCAGTGTGGCCTCATCTTAACTAATCATATCTGTAATAAAATTATTTCCAAATAAGGTCATACTCTGAAATTCCAAGGAAGACAGGGAGTTAGGGATGTTACTCAATGCAGTATAAAGGTCATTGTCAAAAGATACTCGGTAAGGATGGGGAAATAAAAAGCTTGTGTTCTTTATGTTGTGCTGAATTATTTTCAGAAACATAAATATATAACAAAGTAAGTAATCTAACTTTAAAATTATCGTAATATATATGGAGTTATTGAAACTGGTAGCCCTTATCCTGCATTTACGATAATGTGTAACTGGGAAAGAAAAACGGATCTTGATGAAGTGGTTTAGAAAGAAAGAAGTAAGGGAAGTTCACATATCTCACATATCCTATATCAACAATTGTGTATAAAAGTTCTTCTCCAAGATACTTTAACAAAGGCTACATATTTTATGTGTTTATACATATGCAACATGTATGCATAGGCCTGTGTGTATGCATGAACATAAATATATTCTCATAAAGAGGAAATGAGTTGTAATTAGTAGAAAGAAACGTATGCTTCTGTTAAGGTCACACAAATGTGAATTATAATTCCTCTCCAAAAATATAGCAATATTCCAAGAGAACTATTGCAGCCCAGTAGTAACTTAGGTAATAGGGCAGTCTGATTCAATATACTGAATTCAAGGATTTTCAAGGTACAGTTTGAAATCAATATACATTAGATACTTTTCTCAGGCGCTAAGGTTTTCCAGCAATATTCTAATTCGTAGCAGCTCATGATGAAGCATATGAAAGGGCACCCTTAAGCTGTGTTCAGGGCTAAATTATATTGCTTGTTTTTATTAGAATCAAATACCTAAATATAACCCAAATAGAGATGATATTGTTTATTTTAAAGATGAATAAGAAACAGGCATCATTTAGAAATGTTTTCTAAAGTCAATTCGAGTTTAATAATTTTTGCCTTGCATTCAACTGGTTTAATACAGACATACACAAAAATCTTCACTTTTGATTTTATCTGACAAAAATAGCAAAGAAAGTTTTCTATACACACTACAAAGGCCAGATACTGTATTTAATACAAGAAAAAAATTAGTCTGAAGCAATTGTCATTAACAAATTTGTATTTTTTTTCAATTATTGACCTCATGATTTTTATCTGTAATGTCAATTGTTCTTTCATATAAAAGATTCTCAAATCTTTTATATGAAATCAGTAAAATCCCTGAAGTATAAGGCAGAAGAATTCACTGAAACTTTTCTGAGTAATTGATATTATAACCTCACTATTCTGAATTTCTTTATTGCAGTGATTTTCTGCTCATTCAAGCACATGCTGTGCTTTAAAAATATATATGTATATTGCGGGCCAGGCGCAGTGACTCATGCCTGTAATCCCAGCACTTCGGGAGGCCAAGGCGGGTGGATAATGAGGTCGAGAGATCCAGACCATTTTGGTCAACATGGTGAAACCCCGTCTCTACTAGAAATACAAAAATTAGCTGGGCATGGTGGCATGCACCTGTAGTCCCAGTTACTCGGGAGGCTGAGGCAGGAGAATTGCTTGAACCCAAGAGGCGGAGGTTGCGGTGAGCCAAGATCGTGCCATTGCACTCCAGCCTGGGTAACAAGAGCGAAACTCTGTCTCAAAAAAAAAAAAAGTATATATATATATATATATATATATATATATATCGCTTGGGAATAATGAGAAAACTTTGCTCCTACCAGCTGGACTGAAAATTTTAAAAACACAGATACAAGAGTATATTACTCAGTTCATAAAAACCTCTCTAATGAGACAGATGAAAATATGAATTGCGTCTAATGAGCTCAGAATTGCATATACTTCCCTTGGTTTAATTTTCTAAGTTGTTCATAGATATTTGTTGTTGTGCTTATTATAAAACAAGAAGTGGCCACTAGGCTGTGATAAACCAATTTGTGAGATTAAAGTGCTGAACTTGAACAGTTTCATTAAATTCTAAGTCATGAGTTGAAATCAGAATTTTAAAAGCCTCTTTTTCTTATTTACACAAGACCCGCGGCCTTTATGAAGGCAGCAAGTAGTGCCAATTAATGCTGACTCTGTTGATGAAGTCTAAAAGAGCTCCTTAAAAATGCCGTCTTTTTACCCTGTCTCCTCTTCATCTTTACACACATCCTTGCCCCTAAAAATGCAAAGCTTGAACTTTAATGACATTAAATCTCAACACCCCATAATACTCCAAGCCTATTTCCTGACTGGTACTCATTTACACATGTTTAAAAATAAGTTCTTATATGCCTTATTTAATATGTTACACCTGGGAGCCACAGAAAACCAGTTTATCAGTTGAAGGGGAGTTGATCATTACAATGTGCTATTTCTTATGTAAAGATGAACAGAATTACAGTAACTATTATTTGTATGCAAACAACAGCATCTAGTTAATTAGTGATGCTACTTAGAAATTATGAGTTTCTCTAAAAACTGCAGGGTGTAATAAAATAGAATAAAAGATAGCTTTCAGTAAGGAAATTCAAGGAAAATGAGCACAGCCTTTCTTTATCCTGATAAAGCCAAATTAAAATATCTAATCTGAATGTAAGAATATATAATTTAGTTTATGTTAAATGTAATATAAATTTCAGTACATATTGAAACACACTAATATATTTACATTTCTATCAAGCACCATCAAAATATCTTAGCATTCTTAATTTTATCTATTACCATACTTATCTAGGTGGCCACCGGAATGTTAAGAGAATAATTATTCATGTGACTTGAATATTGAACTGTCGTGACATACTATTTATCATTACTCCTATAGGCCTGTCTTATAATTATTATTTTCACATATATAATTATGTATATGTTCATGTACACATTATATCTATATGTATATGTGTATGTGTAATTTATGTATATCAGGGACAGCCTCTCCATAGGAAAAAAGGAATATTGATTTTGGGCATTTCTTTATTATTTTGAAGTCTGTTCACTTTCCATAATCATTTTTCAGACAAAAAAAAACCTTGAAAGTATTACATGCCAATAGTTTGTGACACAATTGTCAATATCTACAGGATGAGGGTTTTTCTGTGTTTATTGTTCTTTCACCCCAATGCTAACATATATTTGGTGTGTAACCCTGGACCATGTATCTTAATTTCTATATGGTTCCATTTTCTCACCTTCAAAATGAGATTCCTACAGCACAAAAGTGAAGTGAGGATATAAACAGAAAGGGAAAGCAGAGTAATTAGTTCAGTGCCTAACAAGTTATAGGCATAGGATAAATGGTAGTCATCATCTGTTTCCTTCCTTAACCATGATGACATCTGCAAACCACAGGCTTCTGCTTCACATTGTTGACAAAAGTAATTTGTCCTTCAGGTGTGAGCACAGTTAAAAAGCCTCAAGTGTGTTCGAATGTATTGCACACTGCTAATTTTTTACAAATATTTCAAATAAAAATTATCCTTAGGAATCTGAGCAACCCAATGAAAGACTCATGGTGGTGTTATACTTATGTTATTTTGTATTTCAAAGGCATGTAGTGATATTTGGGTCCCCAAGTATCCTTTAAATATATACCACAATGTGTATTTTTGGAAAATGGTTCCAGAGGAGACACAAAGGATTGAGAATGGCAAATGCACTCTCCCGGCAGGGGACACAACATTACGCCCAGTGCAAAATATCTGTGTGCCCTCCCTCCAGCTTCTGCCAGTGTTGCTAAGTCAAAGGCCCTTCACGTAATTTCGACACTTGAGGAATTACATTCACACCTGGAGACCCACTAATAAGCAGGATAAAACACCAGAAAATGTATTTCCAAAGTCGACTCTGCAACACTCCATCAGGTTATGTTATAATAAGCTCCTGCTATCAAAACTTCTGCAATGGGAAAACACTTTTCAGAGGTAAAATTTGGACAGCCTAGCGTGGCTCTTGTGTGTGTGTATATTGTGTGTCTGAAAAAAAAATATATATATATACACATATAGCTACATATATATGAAGACGAGGCAACTTAAGAGAAGAAAAATAAAACACATAGATATTGTGCCTGAAATTATAATAACTGGAAACTAATGTGAAAACAGTTCGTTTTTTTCCCCAATGAACATATAGAAAGCATATAGTCATTTTAGCTAGGAAATAATGACCCTTACGACATTAACCTATATACATAAATCTGTGGAGCAGAATAAAGGTTTCATTAATGCAAAGGAAAGGGCTGGAGGAGAGAAGCAGAAATAGGCCATAGGTTTGTACTCTTCTTCAATTGGCTTTTACATAGTTTGTTGTAATCTAAGAAACTGCTCCTCTTCTCAGAAGAAAATTTCTGTATTTAACTTCCTTTAGTTTTTTTTTTTTTTTTTTTTTTTCTTTTTGTAATAATATCTTATTTGGGATTTCAATTAACCAATAGATGTCTGCCTCTTGCCCTAAACACTACATAAGCATGGCCTTTAACATTTTTGTAATTGAAGGCTGTTAGGAGAACAATTAGCATTTAAAGCTAGAATGACCTTAGCGCTGTGCATCACTGTGATTAGTTTGGACTCTAATATCAGGTATATCACCAAGCTGCCTTAGATACCAAGATAAAAAGCTTCTAGCTGTAGCCCAAAGGACATTGGGTAATAGTGTGATACTTGGGCAGTGAAACATAAAGGACAAATTAGTGTGATTATGTTTGATTTGTGTTGACTGAGAAACTGGGAAAGGTCCCGCAGACCTGAGAGTCCCAGCAAATGAGGATAGAAATGGCCTGTTGGGTTTTTCTCCTTTGTAACTGCTGTGCTATTTAAAAACCTAATTTCAGCACAGTCTATCTCCCCAGTGAGATTCTCTTAAATTTTATCAGTTACAGGTCTCATTTATTAGCAATGGCAACAAAATAGAATGCAGGGAAATAAATATTTGCTTGTGTTATTAAATAGGCTATTGTTGGTTTTAATTTAACACATATATCATAAGGTTCCTAAGTTTTGCCAGACCCTCTGCTTGTCACTGGGAATACAAAGATGAAAAATACCTTCTGACTTGTGTGTGTGGACTACACTGAACCAGAATACACCATAACCAGCCCGTGTGTTTGAACCTACATGATACATTCACCTATGCATAATAGTACATATTTCACGCTTTTGCAGGATTTCAAATCATATATTAAATCATTCATAAAATCTCACATCTCACATTCAGGGAAGTAAAACTGCTCTGTGTGATATAGTAATAGTGTCTACATATCTTATAAACTTGTCCAAACCCACAGAATGTACTTCAGGAGTGAATCTTACTGTGAACTGGGGGCTTTGGGTGATAATACGTGCCCATGTAGCCTCATCAATTGAAACAAATGTACCACTCTTGTGGGGGTGTTGATGATGAGGGAGGCGGTACATGTGGGGGAGAAGTGGCACACGGGGCATCTCTGTGCCTTTGTCTCAAGCTGTGAACCTAAAATTTCTCTAGGGAGTAAAATTTATTTTTTAAAAAGTTATATAAATGCTATAATCTGTACATTTCTAAGTCTGCTAGCATTATGTTTTGAGAGTTAACCATTTCAATACATGTCTCATTCATATTAATGCCTATCTACTGTTTGCTTCTTTATAAGTATTTATTTTTTTCTTATTATTACTCATAATGTGGGGGTGAACAATTTGTGCATATCTTCCTGGACACAATTCAGAGAGTGCCTTTAGAAGTAAAATTCTTGAGTTATAACTAAATATATCTTCAGCTTTACTAGATATGACTCAATTGTTCTCAAAATTGATTATACAATTTTTCACTCACACGAATAGTGTATAAGCACTTTACTTGCCCAAACATCGATGTTAAGATTCTTAACTTTTGCCAATATTAGGGTGTGAATGATGTCCCTGCTTTAATTTATATTTACCTGAATAGAGTGGCACGTCTTTTCATATATTAATTGGCTATCCTGTTTCTATTTCTTTGACTTGCCTTTCAACACCTTTGCCCATTTTTCCTACTGAGTTTTTCTTTTATTGTTGTTATTCATGTGGTTTCTATTTAAATCTTTTAAAATTCTGGATATCAAGTTTTTTACTTGAATTTTTTGGGTTGTAGATATTTTCTCCCAGTCTATAGTTTTGCAATCTTTCCACTTGTGGTTTATTGTGTTAGTCATATTATTTTGTTTTTAATAATTTAAATTTAATATTTTCCTTTTATTCTCTTATCTCAGTGTCTAGACTATGTGACATAATGTTAAACAAAATTTGTAAGATGGAATTCTCTGTTTCTGAAATAATGAAAATGCTGCTATGCTATTCAGTATCTAGCTTTCTACAGGTTACTGCATGCCCTTTATTAGGTGACATAAGCTTGTTTGTATTTTTTGTTTGTTAAGTATTTATGATAAAACTATTAAAATATCACACCTTGTTATTTTTATTCTCTGTAGTTCTATCAAGTTTTGCTATGATGTAATTGTAATGTACATTTATATTACAGACAGCTATATCTTCTAGGTTCCTTTTTATTAGTGTCTGCTGTCTATTTTATTCTTGTTAAAGTTTTTTCTTACATTTTATTTTATATATTAATAAAATATATGTCTATAGTAACTCGTTTGGTTATATTACCGAACTATATCTTTTATTTCCATTTACATTCAAATATTTTATACAGTTTTATCATTTTGTTTTATCTTTTTTATAATTGTCACAGGAAGATGTATTTTGTATTTTGGTGAATTTTTAATAATTATATATTTTGTGTTTGATATACACTATTGAAATTTCTCTACTATCATGCCGTCTTCTGTTAGATCTGTATTGTATTCAGTGTTCTATCTCTTCTTCTTTCTGTGCTATTACTACTGAAGTTGAAAACTATAGGTTTTGTGGTGGCAATGCGTTATTAACTATTATTAACACTATTATTGTTACTTAAATATATGTATTTAAGTAACATATGTATTCTCAAAATATTAAAGGATCAATAAACAATCCCTGTATTTCTCCTCCCTTTTTCGGTCTGAAAACAACTGAAATATAAATACTGGAGTCAAAATATGTAGATATAAATAGTGAATGTATCATTGATAAAACCATATAGTGAATGTATCATTGATAAAACCATGTGAGCAATGTGACTTAGCTGTATGGCCATATGGGTTGCAAATATATCATCTTTCAATTAGTCATACCTCTCTGCTCAGTCATTAGCATAGAGAGACAACTTCAGGACTCCCTCCATAAGGACCATGAGAACAGGACAATTGTTAATTAAAGTTGTCAACACAGTCTATCAATTTCCTTGCAGCTATTGTTTTTTCTTGAATCTCACACTGGCCATTTGGATTCATTTCTTCCTGTCCTTTTGTATTCTGAGAGCCTAATGTCAGCATTCATTTTTATTCTTAGTTTCTGAAATCCTTCAGCTCTTATTACTTCAAAATTTTTTTTCTCCTGCACTGTCTCTATTCTTCCCTCTACATTTGCCATTAAATTATATATTTAATCTCCCAAACTATTATCTATCTCTTCTTTGGTTTCTTATATTTTTGCTCTTTCTTTATTTAACTGTGCTGTATTCTAAGTTTTGTACCAAATAATTTAAATTTAGTAATTTTATTTTTTGTTATTACACTAGAATTTATATAGCATACTTAGTGTTTTTTATCTTACAACAATGATTTATTTTTATTTCTATGATGAGTAATTTAAAATGTTTAATATTTTTATGTTCACATTTTCTTGTTTTATGCTATCAGGTTTTATTTTATAATTTTATTCTATTTTTTAAATGGAAGTATTTCATGAATCATTTTGATCATTATAAATACTCATATTTTAAAATATTGATAAGTGGTTTCATCTAAGTTTAACTTTAAGTGGTTTCATCTAAGTTTAACTTTATCTGGAATATATTCATGTTCAGATTGCTGATTTCATTGACTGTCTCAATGTACACACTTTTTTACTCTTTGAAATCCTCCATTTGTTGACTCACTCACTGTGAGAAGAATGTTGTTGTTTTCTTTCTTCTTTACCTCTTCTTTCTTCTCAACTCCTACATGTCCATCATGTTTTAGTGTCTCTACCAAGCTATCACGGCTCCAATAAAATATTATATTTTTATAGTGGGATTTTATGACTTCCTGTAATAATTAAGGACAACCCAAATTCATCTCTTAGTCAAAGATAGTCACAGAGCTTTAGATTTTCCCTTTGACTCATAACAACTCTGTCAAACTACATGACAAACTTACATGTCAAAAGTAGCTTCTGCTACATTATATTTTCTTATATCAGTGAGCCTGATTTTTAAACCCTGATTAATGAGTAATTTTAATTCTCTTTTCCCCAAGAGAAATTCAATTCCCAGATGTCACTGCCTTCTGAATCCAGTGCCTAGAGACCCACAGCTTCAGTCCTATTCACTGTTTCCCATTTTTGGGTGTTTCTGCACACACATGTGAGGACGTGTGCAAATACACACACACACACACACACACACATCTTTTAGGTTGCTTTCATGATAAATCAAATATTTGTGCTTTTTTAGTCAATTTTAAGTTGTTATTAGTGGGTATTTGGAGCACAAAGGATTTTTCCAAGCATGAATTCTTTGAAATTGGTTCAAAACACTTAGAAAGTTGTTTTTGTTTTAACCTCAGCAGCATGGTACAACGAATTAAGGATCTAAATTTTCATCTTTCTTATATCTTTACACTAACAACAAAACACATTTGATGTGAAAAATCTAGGCTTTCTGATTGTTCATTAAATATAATTGAGAAACTGCCTCTAATACCCAATAAAAGTGAATCAGAGGCTTAGCCTATTTAAGTGCAACCTATATGTTTTAATTAAAATACAGAAATGAGAAATGTTACTCCATCACTTATTACTTGGACAATCTACTAATCTTTGTAGTCTTTGGACAATCTATTAATTACTGTATTACTTAATCAATTTTTTAATCTTTCTAATCCTTGTTATTTATTAAGCAAATGTAAACAATGATGGCTACCTCACGGAAATATTATGAAAATCAAATAAATTTATGTATCTGGAAGTGTTTTATAAATAGTAGAACACATAGGAGAAAGTATAATATCCAACATGAATATAGTTATTAATGTGAATATTATTGTCATTAGCTTTATTAACAATAGTTTAATACAGTAAACTGTTAATAAAATGTGATGATTTCTTGCTCTTTTTTTTTCCTTCAAAACACATAGGTAGATAAAAACAATTTTAAACAAAAAAAAATGAAGCATTTTGTGAAAACAGACTCTTTCCCATAAATTTCAAATGCAACTACAGATAAGCCATATTAGCAGGAAATGCTTTTTTCACACATTTAAGTAACATTAATTTTGTCTGCTTGTGAATAACACTGAACCACCACGTAAATCCTAGGAGTTGCTATATGAAAATGCACTGATAAAGACTGTCTTTGACCTTAAAGTAGGTAGATTTTGGTGATCTCCATAAACATTAAGCCCAGAAAGAAAGATCAGTCATATGTCAAAGGAGCTCATGGAGCAAAACAAGACAAAACAAAAGTTATAACATTATATAATAAATACTATTAAAAGGCCAGCAGAAGATGCTAAGAGAGCACAAACTAGTGGCATTGAACTTAGTTGGTGAGGCACAGACAGCAAGGCTATTTCTTTTGTTCTTCTTATTGCAGGTCTCAATGATGTACTTAAAAATGGATTTATGCTAGGTAATAGCATTGCAAAATTAAAATAAATCAACAGATAAAATAAGTCCCCATCAGTAGGTCCTGACTGCAGGTCCTATTTTATGACAAGGGCTCTGTAACACAAGCTTTGCCAACTTGTTTTTTTGGGGGTTTGTTTGTTTGTTTGTTTGTTTCTAATTTTCTTCCTTATTTGGAGTTAAGTTCTTGGTGGATACTGTTACTGAGGAACTAAGAGCTAACTATGTTTGGTTTTTCTGAACGCTGCTAATCTGCAGAGTTTAGGTAGGCAAAAAATAAATGGGGCGGGTAAGTGGTCTCATCTGATTTCTTGAGCTAAATAAATAATTTATGTGTAAAACCACTGACCTATGATGATAAGGAAATGTTGGTTGCTGAATAGGAAAAGAGATAATTTCCAAGGTGTGATATGCCATGAATTTAATTATGAATGACATTGATTTTGGTTTCTCAAATTAAAGTATGCATACACATCTCTTTAAGGAAAATAGACAATTTCAGTGAGACATGGTTATTTCAATTTTATGGTTTTCTGAATCACCCAATAATTTATCCTAACCTAAGGGAAAGTTCTGCTAATGATCGGATCAATGATTTTCATATGAAGGAAACATGGGGCCAAGAAGTAAAATACTTAGCAAGCAAAAAAATAAGGTTTTTTATTTACTTCCATGAAAATTTTATGAATTGGCAAATATTAGTTAGATTTCTTTTCTTGCCCAAATTTATGCAGAGCAAACTCATAATTACAGCCAGCTATAAACTTAATGAACATTCTGCAAAATTCAAAATTAACAATGAGCCCAACTTGGAAATAATTCAACAGAAATTCAAACTGAAGAAGTCAGCATAAATGGGTATATTTCTTGACTGGTTTATTCTGGGGATATTTTGGAACATTACGTGGTTTAACTTGTTTTATTGAAATCTATTTTCAGCTGCTACTGACAAAAGATTGGAAAATATTACTTTAGGTCTTTTCCAAAAATGTTATCAATGTATCCAGCCACACATAATTTAACTATATTTTGAAGTCCGGGACTGGATATAGTAGGGTTTGGGGGGCATTTGGGGATAATATACAAATATTTAATATGCTTTAATTTTAATAATAAAATTAATATATTGAAACAAATACTTTTGAAACAACAAAAAGAAAAGATTGTCTTCATAGGTTTCATGAGAGTTGTTGGTGATATTTGTGATTATTTTTAAGATTGGAAGGAGTAACATTATAAAATTAAATGATAATGGCAACCACATTCAGCCCTATCGAATTTTCTACTAACAACAAACTTTATTGTTATCTAGTATAGCCATTTACCTAAGGTATATTATTTTCTCCCTTATTAAAATAAACAAACTGATGTCCTGGAAGGGTTAAGAAACCTGTCCAAAGCCACATAGCAAGTAATGAAGACATAATCAGAACAGAATCTGATTTGGAATCGATGCATACATTTGCTTCAGTATAAAACAGGGGTATTCTGTACCACCTCTATAAGAATCTTTCAGTGCATAGCTTTTTAAGAGAAAAAAGTGCTTTGCTTTGGAATTAAAAGAGAGATAGAATGAATAAAATGGACATCGTCAAAGATTTTGCATATATGTAGGGAAGTATAATTGATGAAAATAAAAGAAAGACTATGAATTTTTGGACTTTAGTGACTTCCTGGGCATTTTCAATATTAAATCTTTCCACTCATTTCCTCCACACATCTAGTACTATCTGAAATTTAAAAGAACACATATTGAGATAATTTAAATAGAAAGTTATTTTTTAATGAAAGTTCTTGGAGAAACTATGAGTTCAATCTTTTCTATAACTTTAGAAGGCAGTGAAGCTTACAAATGTAAGTCATTTCTAAACTGTACATTTGGTTGAAGGGCAGTTTCAGGAGAGAGAGTAAGGCAGCCAATAGAAATGAACATCCCTTTTCCCTGGGAGGTCCATCCTTAAAGCTGTATGTCTGTGAATTATGAGCTCAACATCAATGGCTAGCAAGCTAGAGATTTCTGTAGCTGCACTCTTGCTTCTTCTTGCAAAGTCAGATCATATGACTAGCAAGACTCTCATATCTTTTGCAACACTTGGTAAATTCAGAAAGATATCAAGAAAAAGAAATTTTGTGGAAATGCAGAAATACCGTAATTTCTTATGAATAAAATTATTTGGTAGAGAGAGTAGAAAGAATATTGGAGTTAAACAATCCATTGATTTTTGCCTCTACCAGGCACTGACTGTACAGCATAGGCATTGACATGCATTTCAGGGAGAAATGTGGTATTACAAATGCTGTCGGTACTTCACTTATTTCCTTGGCAAAGAGCATCTTACTGTGATCGCCTGCTGTTTTCTGCCTGAAGACCTTCATTGGAAGCATCCTAAAGTGCTAAGGATTTAATGGCTCGGGAGCTCTTTCCAACCAATAACAAATGAGAGTTGGTTCATAACCACCAAGCTTCTGGCTTCTAGGTTTTATGTAAGATTCCAAGGTTCTCAGCAAGAGTTTGTGGGTCTCATAGGATAAGAACCACTTGCCTATAACAAAAATCTGTTTATTAACACACCTTATTTGTGATTTCTTTATCTGTCTCGTGTTCCTGACCCCTTGTTATGATTTCTGGAATTAACATCAGAATACCCTACATAAACAGAAATCCTTTTCTCAGGCTTTGTTTCAGGTCGAAAACAACCTAAGACACTTACTTATTTCATTTCTAAAAATTTTCCTCATGAGACAGCTCCTAGTTTTAACTCCAGCATGTAAGAGGTTTGAAATTTGTTACTCCAAACCTTATACTAAGAGAAAAAAAATGGAACAAATTGTTTTTTAACTACTTTTCTTAGGTGTGTTGGATAATAGAAATCACATGGCAAACTGCTACCCTAACACCTGGAGAGACAGGGATAGTCATTAGATCTGGTTAACTGGAGCAGAAGATTTTGGAGCCATAACTGGTAAGAACATTAAACTGTCAATTTTGAGAAATGGCTAGAAACTGAGTAAGGACTATCAGGAAAGTGAGAAGCTCATAGGAGCTGATTTCTTAGGAAGGCCCCCACATATTCGTGAGTCTTACCACCAGGGACCTCAATAGGCGGTGACATTGAAGAACTAAGAAAAAGCTCATCATGGAAGGATGGAGAAGAGAAATCTAAATAAAATATGGCCAATCGTTCTCCATGACCCAAGCCTACACTCTATGGAAACTCCACGGGAAAGAATTCACCACAATCTTATTCCATCTAGGAGAAAGCCATTTATCTAACTCCAGTTAACTCTAGACTTCCTGTCTAACCCAAGGGCAGAAGCTGCAAAACACTTGTAAAGGTTACAACCCAGATATACAAGCTCACTAAAAGACACATAGAATGTTTCACCACCTCCGTGCCTTACCACCACACAAATGAGGTTCCAATGCATTACAGCTGAAGGAGTTTTAAGACACAGGCTCTCCCTGAAGATGAACAATGTGGAAAGCCAAAATTTAAGAATAGAGACAAAAACAAAGCTATCAAAAGAAATTTAGGATTCTGGGACATACAGATACAGAAATATCAACCATTACTTTAAATGTAAATGTCTTAAATGCATGTTTTACAAAACAGAGATTATCAGACTGGATAAAAATTTATAAATAAATAAATTAGACCCAACTGTACAAGAGAAAAAGTGAAATCCAACTTTATATAAAGACCCAGATAGGTTAGAAGCAAAATAATGGAGAAAAAATACCATGCTAACATGAATCAAAAGAAAGCTCAAATGGCTTTTTTAATTTCAGACGAAGCAGGCTTTGGAACAAAGAAGATTATAAGGAATAAATGAGGGCATACATAATGATAAAGGGATCAGGTCTCAGAGAGGATGAAATAATCCTAGATGTGTATGCACCTAACGATGCAATGTAAAAAATCATAGAAACATAGCTGGACAATCTACAAATATTTGAGGATTAAACATGTACTTCTATGTTAACACATGGGTGAAGAAGGTATCTCAAGTGACTTTAAAACATATTTTGAATTTGGTGAAAATTAAAATACAACTTAACACAATTTGTGCAAGGTAATGAAAAGTGTTTAGAGGAAAGTGTACAGCATAAATGCATGTACAGTAGTAGGAAAAAAGAGAGAAAGAACCAAAACCAATTATCTAAGCCTCAACTTCAGGAAACTAGAAAAATAAGAGACGTTTAAGCCTTAAGCAAGCATAAGGAAGGAAATCTCTTAAAAATTAAATCAGAAATTAATGTAATAGAGAATAGAAAAACATTAGGGAAAAAGTGAATTCAAAAGATTATTCTTTGTAAAGATTAACAAAATTGACAAGCCTTTAGCTAAACTGACAGAAAAAAAATGAGAAATAAAACTCAAATTGCTAGGATGAGAAATTAGATGATGTTATTATTGTTCTTACACAAATGAAAAGGATGACAAAGGAATATGCTACTAAATGAGACAACTAACATAAATTTGACAAATCTCTATGAAGACAGAAACTACTGAAACTGACTCAAGAAGAAATAGATAACCTCCTCTACAAAAGAATTCCAAGTAATTCATGTCAGTACCGCCAACAAGAAGGTGAAGCATGACTCTGATCTTTTAGTGTGCGCTACTCATCATTACTTTCTTTCAAAGAATACAACATCAAAGGTTGGGAATAGAGTTATCATTACATTCAGAAAACCTGACAAATGTTATCTCAATCGGACGATCAAGGTCTAAATCAACAATGATTAGTCATATTGACTGTATAAGATGTGGTGAAAATATAATTTCTGTGGTCTTCCTCCCCAGATCAATTACTCCAGTCTAATCATGAGAAAACCATCAGGAAATTCTCAGTGCAGGAGGATTCTACAAAATACCTAAACAGTATTACTCAAAATTTCCAAGGTCATGAAAAACAAGGAAAGTTTGAAAAACCATAGCACTCAAACAAGCCTACGATGATATGGCAACTAAATGTACCATACTATTTTAAGGTGTTTTTCATAGGGTAAAATGGTTGTGGATTATATCAGGCTCCCTCCACTGTTTTCACAATGTCACCATAAATCCAAACTGACTTAAAATTTAAAAGTGTATTTCCAGAATATTCTAATAATCCTACATTTGCAGACATGTTCACATATTATCACTTTAATTCTTATAAGCCTCAAATACTGTCCTCAAATTAAGTCCCTTAATTTCTTCACTGCTTCTTCACTCCCGTCCTCCTTTCCTCCTTCATTTGGGACTAGAATTCATATTTCCAGAACAGTCTGTGGCCAGTTAGAGTTTGACATTGGAGAAATCACATAATATTTATTTTTCACTTGAAAACAACTTGGTTTAGTTGATGTGAAAAGTTCTATCCATTGTTGTTAGGAACACCATTTAATATGGCTAGATAAAGCTAGATATAGACAGAAAACTAGATAATCCAGGCCAGGTTAGTTGATTTCTTTAGTTTCATATATTTCTCTCTAATAAAGTTGATTTTTGTATTTTTTTCAATGAGAATGAATTATTTACTTTTAAATGAACTTCAGATACTGGTTCTTTTAATAAGATGTAAGATAAAGTAATTCTACACATAGAGGCAAAGGACTAAATG
This sequence comes from Cebus imitator, assembly GCF_001604975.1. Taxonomy (NCBI): domain Eukaryota; kingdom Metazoa; phylum Chordata; class Mammalia; order Primates; family Cebidae; genus Cebus; species Cebus imitator. The sequence continues at coordinate 3,910,445 of NW_016107466.1, read as the reverse complement.
AGAATTCATATCAATTAAATATCTCAGATTTGTCAAGGGACATTTCAGGGCAGTAGTTATAATTATTTAATCTGTAATCACACTGTACTTTGTCTTTTCTGGGAGAGATGTACTAGAGTTTATTCAAAGTAGACATAGGCTCAGTTGAGCCTCTTGGGCAGATGGCAGTACCATTCCTCTGTGAGGACTTGATGGGAAAAGGACCTTGCAGAGGCATTTAAGGCTCCTATCAAAGTGATCTTTGATTCCCCATGAGCATTTTCTCTCTCTGCTACTCTCTTCTGTTTAAAATGTACTTCTTCTTCAAAGGAATCCATCATATAAATTATCTGTGCGCATAAATTATCTGTGAACAGTTGTTCACCCTAGCGCAAGGTATAACTAATGCGTAGAAAATGACTAATGGGTAGTAGCCCACATGGAAGAAAGAATGGAACCAAGGAAAGGAAAGCAAAGTTTAACTGCTCAATAGCTAAGAACTCTGCGTTATGCAGTCTCATGTTTCCTGGCAGAAAACTGCAGCCAGAATGCATGTGGGTTATTTCACAATGCTATTTGGAATGTCTGTTGTAAAGAAGGATTTGAAACTTCTAGGAAAACAATAGATGCAACACAAATGGGCCGTGCTCTTTTTGTTACCCCAGTCATCAGTAACTAAATAAATAAGCTGGCAATATTAAAATACAGACTATTTATGAATAAGATGGAAGTTACTTATGCAGATTGTTTTCATTGATGAGAATTAATAAAGTCAACTGTAACTTAGCATCATTTTCTAATATAAGCTATATTTGTAAATATATTATAATGTTAGCAAATTTCAGGGAATATATTCTAGTTACATAATTAGTTTTGGATTGGTTAAGTCCTTTAAAGCTAAATGTAATATCATTGAATAGTACCAGAAAAAAAAGCAATCATCAGGCACAATAAAATTCTTAAAATTTTACCATCCTGAGGAAAATTTCTTTTAAAAAGGATCACAGAAAATTTTAACTTTTTAGCTTTTCTGATTAAACAACATTATGTATATGCATTTGTTGTTTATGAAGCACATATACTATTACCGAAATTGCTGCTTGAGTTTAGGAAACTGATGAAAATTAAGCTCATAAAAATTTAATGCTGTGAAACCCAAGTATGGAATATAGTTAGGGTGTAGCTTTTCAGAGAAACCACATTAAGTCTTGAGAAAGAAATTACATTTGATTTGACCAACTAATTTTTGAATATGAACAGTTTCCTTTGAGCAAACGTGTAGCTTTTCTGCTCTCAGAGATTCAGTGAAATAATTTTGTTTTTGAAATATCAGGACAGGCTTAAGGTCACCAGGAAGGATGAGGTGAAAGATTTTGAGAGGATTGGGATAACTAAGCAGTTTCCTCCACAGCAGTGCCATTGTGTAACCTCATTTGAATGTTCAATGTAGAGTCATGCAGAACCTGTAGAAAACTGACAGGGTTTTGGGAATAGAATCTTTTGTGATGAAGCAGGCCTGGACAGTTTACTTTTTTTAAAAGTGCTTTTATTTTTTTGCACATAAAAAGCAAAATGCATGAGAAATAAAATGTTGCTGTGCTTACTATTTTTCTAGTAAAATATGAATGGATAACTTGGTAACTCTACAACCAAGAGGGCACAGAGGAATTATGCAAAAAAATTATTTAGACAATTATTATGCATTATTATATGGAAGTTCCATTCTATTTTATATTGTTTTAAAATGTTAAAATTGGTAGGTAAATGATAAAATGACAATAATAATTTAGAAATACTATGAGATTTTGAAGAACAAGATATTATGCTAAGGAAAGAAGAAAAAAGAAACGTCCCACAAAGACAAAATATGCCCCTTTGTCACTTACGAAGACAATTTTGATATTTAGAACTGTTTAAATACATTCCTTTCTCATGAAAGTGAAAGAGATCTAACTTACTCAGTTTATACTATGGGCATGACAATATGCTAAACATATAATACACATGAGTTTATAAAAAATTCACAAGAGCACTTACATAAAAATATTAATATTCACATTTCTAACATTAGAAAAGTATCCGAAAAGGTTCTTTCAGTTTCCCAAAAGTTGCACACAAAGTGAATGGAAGAGATAGCATTTAAAGTAAAATTTATTTTTTTCAAGGAAGGTCTTTGAACACGTATATTTGAGTTTACTAGGTCAATCAAGACAATGTACAATTAGGAACTAAGAAAAAACTATCCTTCCTCTGGACAGAAAGTAAGATTTGTTGACATTCCAAGTTCCCTTAATATTGATTCTACTAGATTCTATGTCTATAACATTGAATGAATGGATTTTAATATAAAATAGAACCTACTCTAGTGCTATTTCAAATTGTTTCCTTTCCAAGTTGTGTTCTCCAGAAACTCTGAACTTTCAGAGAGCTGGTCAACCTCTTACTTAGATTTATATTCACAAGGTCTAATACAATACCAAGCACACAGTAGATGGCCAAGACATACATTTTAGAGAGTCTCAATAAAAAAAAAATAGAAATGTGTAAAATAGCACTGGCTTGAAAAGGCAACTCAGAACATCTTGCTGTTTTCTTTTTCTGTTTACACTTCTCTTCCTCATTTTGTTCACCCAACCTATTCTCATTTACAGTTCAGAACTTCTAATTATCCCTTATTTGGTGAAGAATTCTCTGAGCAATCCTAGCTTTCTGTACTACTTCCACGTAACTTGCATGCAGTACAACTATCCCATGTGCCACACTGTATTTTAGATGTGAGGAGGATTACCCTGATGTTGAGAGCCTGGACTCTGAAGTCACACATGCTTGCATTTGGATCCAGGCCATTATTTCTTAGCCCAGTGACCTAGGGTAAATTGTTTTACTACTTTGAGCCTTGGTCTCCTCATCCATCATTATTTTTTTATATGGTTACTAGAAGGGTTAAACAACCTAGAATCTGCTGATTAGCAGCTGGAAGTATTAGGGATATTGGTGGCAGTCAGTTTAATATCTTAACTCAAAGTCAAATCTGTAATATACGTAAAATACATTTTATTCCTGGTGCCCAGTACCATATTAATTGGTAGTAAAATGGTCCTCTAGAAACTTCTGTGGACTGTGGAGAGAAACAATGTGTGTGATGATGAAACATGTCATTGTTTACAACAAACCAGATTTCCATTATTTTTGTAAGAAGTCGCCTTAGTGGCCACAATCTTCACTGAGTTTAAACTGCAATCAAAATAGCACCTTTCCTGACTGCCTGTGTGCTGTAAATATCCTTTAGAAAACCTTTGCTGGCACACAAGCACATTTTATAAACTATAATGGCATGTCATTATAATCTTAGAAAGTAGAAGACCCAGTGTGGTTAGATTCCCAAGAGGAAAGGGTGTGGAATGCTTGCAATTTAGCTGGACTTGAATTAGAATTCAACTCAGGCACCATTTAGCTAGGTGGTCTTAGACACATTCATTGTCTTAGGTGTCTGAAACTCAGTTTGCTAACCCATAACATAAACAGCCATAACTTACCTGCTCTAAGGTGTAGTAGTGAGCATTAAATCTACCTCTCCGGTTCAAAGAACACAGCACAGAACACACCTCATAGATGGTGTCTTTCCTGTGAGTTTCGTTATTTCCATCACACAGCCTTCACTTAATAGATGCACAAAATATTTTATGTTGTATGATTCTTTTTTCTAATTGACATCATCATTCCATTTCTCCCATAATCAAGTGGTTTTCTATCTCAGACACTTATTATGCCTTCCTTGATGCAATACCTAATAAGAAATTTCATGTTCTCCTCTGCTGTGTCCCTTGACTTTGGACTGTCATGTTTATTCTTTTCCCTGCAAAATGATTCTCACAGGTAAGAAGGTTTTGCTCTTTAAGTGAACCTCTCTGATTAGCTTTTCCCCACTGCCAATTCTCTTTCCTTTGATATGTCTTTCTTTTCTGAGATGTGTTAACTCATCCATATGTACAGAGGGAGGCCGAGAAGTAAGAGGACTAATATCATTAAAGGGTATACTTTAGTTAAAATGGCGTACGTAATCTGTAAAACACTAATTATACTTCTCAACGACTGAACTCCCAGTCAGAGCACAGGGAGCTGTGGCTTAGAGAAGTAGTGAAGTCATGCTGCCAAGGTACCACAGTCAGTGAGAAGTAGAGCTGGGATTTTAACCACATTTGTTACTCCAGAGCCCATGGCTTTTTCCACTTAGACATGCTGCCTTTTGCCCTAAATCTCTCTGTAGTGGAGCCACCGGTCAAGCTCCCATTCAGAGCAATGCAGCTGCGGCAGTGAAGGGAAAGGGAAGGAAGAAAAGCCAAGCAGCTCAGCTTGAGGAAGGATAATAACCTGACTTAGATTTAAATAATGATAATCCCTCAGGGACAGGTTCTAGCCTGGAGAGTGATTATGCAAATGAACCCTGTGTGTATTTCTGAAAGTAACATTTTGAATGGAAACCAAACACATTCACTGACTTCAGTGTTGATGACTATTTTAAGCTGGCTTCGCAGAAAAAGCATTCCATGGCTTTTCTGCCCTGTTTCAAAAACACACAGCCAGGGGGAAAGGGCAAGTGAGCTAGCATTTAATGAGTCCTCTAATGTGCCAAACACTGCCTTAGGCACTTTACAGATGCTATTTTATTTAATCCTAACAAACGGCCTGAGCAGTAGGTTTTGCTACCCTCATTTTTTTTTTTTTTTTTTTTTTTTT
>NW_016107466.1:3885113-3905719 GCF_001604975.1 Cebus imitator | reverse complement strand
TCCCGGCTCACCGCAACTTCCCCGAACTGGGTTCAGGCAATTCTCCTGCCTCAGCCTCCTGAGTAGCTGGGATTACAGGCACGCGCCACCATGCCCATGCTAGCCTTGTTTTTTAAAAAGAAAATCTAGACAAAAGAAAATCATAAGGGCAACTGATTTAGTGCCTAATAGGTAGCAATTTCATGATAACAATATTTAACATTTATAATGACAGGGTAATATAAATCAACGTCATCTTAATACCCAAACTTAGTGAAAGATGGTCAAAGCAAGAAAAATTGTGTAATTACTTCACTTAGAAATACAGACACAAAATTTCTTTTGAAGGATCAAACCAAATCTATTGATTATTGATTTAAAAATTCCAATATATTACAATTAGTGTTAATTCCCTAAAATTGACATTATTTAATTCAGTTAGAATACTAGTGTGATTCACCATAGTGACCTATTAATGGACAAATGTTATCAATAGCTTTAAAATGAATATTTGATTAATTTCAATATGCAGTTATGATTTTAGGGATAGAAAAGCACATCTTTAACCTGATAAATCTATAGAACTCTTGTCAAATGATTAAAAATATTTTCTTTAATATTTGTAACAAAGAAAGGATGCCACTTCACTGCTTCTATACAATGGTGTACTGGAAGTCATAGGCATCAATTTAAAATAAAACAAAGGAACATAATTTAAGATTTGGAAAGAAGAAATAAAACTTAGATACACACACACACACACACACACACACACACACACACACACAGCTTTTTATAGCCCATTTGGTTCTCTCTAACCTAAAAATTATTTATCATTTAATGAGACTCTTAAAAAGAAATAATTTACTATGTTTTTATTACTATAAAGAGGTATTTGTAGCAATCTGGTCCTAAATTATTGACCTCTACAGTAGTATAGAGGTAGTTGTAGCAATCTGATCCTAAATTACTGACCTAGTTCAGAAACATTGCTCTATTGTTGAGCTAGTTCAGAAAGATTGCTGGATATATCAACATAAAACAATCACTTAAATCCTTTATTTAGTAACAAAAATATAATTTCAAAAGATTATTTGAAGCGTCAACAAAAGAAATATCAGTGTAAGGAATAAAACTACAAGAGATAAATATTAAGTACAATATTATAACCTTTCTAATCAAAGTCATAAAGGACAGAAAAATAAATGAAAAAATATACCATGTTTATGGACGGAAAGACTTTGTATCATAAATGTGGTGATACTCCCCAAACTATTCTAGACATTTGATTGTAATGCCAATCAGTACTTTAAAACAGGTCTTTATGTAGAAATTCACAGATGGTTTCAGATGACAAGCAACAGCATAAACTAAAAATAAAATTCTAAGCCCTCCCAACCAACTGAATGGACCCCTCTTCTTTGGCCAAAGGCATTCTAAAATAAACCTGAATAAACTAGTTCAGGACATTATAGGAATGAATGTTCAGACATGCCTCATTAAACCCTACTCCTTTTGGAATTCAGGCACAGCTGACCTGCATTTATTTTGAAAAATAGAACTCAAGACTGATAGAACACACTCTTTAAATCTGATAAGAAACATTTACAATGTAGTCTCTCTGAAGCCTGCCACCTGGAGGCTTTACCTGCATAATGAGAACCTTGGTTTCACAACTCCATATCTTAACCCAGACACTCCCTTCTATTGATTACAACTCTTTAGATAAACTCTTTTAACCAATTACCAGAAATGCTTTGAATTCACACATAATCTGGAAACCCCTGACAATCCCCACTCTGAATTGTCCCACCTTTCTGTATTGAAACCAATGTACATCTTAAAGATATTGATTGATATCTTATGTCTCTCTAAAATACATAAAACCAATCTGTAGACTGACCACCTTGGGCACATGTTCTCAAGATTTCATGGAACTATGTCACAGATGATTATGACTCATATTTGGCTTAGAATAAATCTATTTATATATTTTACATATGACCTTTTTCATTGACAATAGCCAAGACACTTTAAAATAATAAAAGGAAAGATTACCTTAACAGGTATCAACAATTTTGGTAAGCTAGCTTATCAGAATATAGGGATTTTGGCACAATAGTTGGGAAAAAAAAAAAAAGGTCCAGATACGAATCCAGATTCAGATCCAGTACATTTGGAGTTTCATTCAAACTGAAATTAAGTTTGGGGTTGATTTATGGGACATCTCTGTGCTGAGGATCTCTGGATCTCAACATAAATTCCTGCCAGTAGAAGCACATTTCATGGTGCTGATATAAAGAAGAAATTTAGGCAGCTAGTGAGGTTTTCCTTTTAATGAAAAGCAGCCCCCAAATCATTTTCTTTTCTAAAAAAAGCATCGTGTAAAATCAAGCTGCAGACATAGATACCAAGCTGGAAGCTAGCACAGGTGAATGCCAGCAGCTGTCCTGGTAGGAAAAGGCTACCTGGGGGCTAGATATGTCCAACATGGCGGCTCCATCTTCCCCTTTCCTTGTCAACCATGTATACAGTAAGGAACAGGCAACATGGCACAGGCCAAGGAGAGACCTCATTTGCATATTTAAGATTAGGGTGAGGTTTGCAACTTTCTGGAGTGCTATGTAAACATCACACCTGGTCCAAGGAATCTTTGAGCCCTATGTAAATCAGACGCTGCATCCTAAAGCCAGTCTATAAAACCCTGTGTGTTCTGCTATGGACCAGAAGTCCCACCAGGGAGCCCCTCTCTCTCACAGGAGAGAGAGCTGCTCTCCTTTCTCTTTTGCCTATTAAACCTCCACTCCTAAACCCACTTCTTATGTCTGCATTCTTGATTTTCTTTGTGTGAGATGACAGACCTTAGGTATTTACACCAGACAACAATGCCTCTTCAGTCCCAATGACATCAAATTGACTCCAGCTTATTCTGCAACCTGTAAATAAGATTCCTCATTAATCCTGCCCTGAATCAGGTTTTGAAAAGAGGGATACTCCTATTTCAGCATAGAGGTCTTTGAAAACAGTGAATTATCCTAGACTCCTATTAATTTTTCCAAAGAAAACTGAAATCTCTAACAACTGAAATTTTTTTTTCTGAAGAGGTCTACTTTTTTTCTAGTTTTTTTTTTGGGGGGGGGGTTTAAATATTTCATAAGACCCATGAGTTGAGAGATATATACATATAAAACATGTCCTTGTGATGGTCTCAATTCCTTGAATACTATCCTCTTTCCCAGGCCTGGATTTCTCCTAGCTAGCTTGATACGGTATAATCATAAATGATTGGAAAGTATTAGTGAAGGAAAACAGCCTGAACTGCACTGCTGTTAGCTCATTAGCCTCATGTTACTTCAGTCACACTCAGGCCTTAAAAGTGCATTAGAAGACAAGGTCTTCATTCTTTTACACTTCAAACTTAAAATAAATTGACATATATTCTGCTAATTTTACACTCCTTTTTTTTTCTAATAATAAAAAAAAAAACCATGCCTCCTATTTCTTTCATTTGTCTTTGTTATAATAATGTGTATACTGTCATAAAAATTTCCAGTGCAGGTTGAAGTATTCTCAATGCTTTCTAAGACTAAAGCAAATGTCTATACTCTATAGAGAAAGAAAAAAACTTTTTCCCTACCCATATTGTTTATTGACTGAAGCCCTGTAAAGGAGACTGACAAAAGACAGATTAACAAGAGAAAAGCAAGCAGAAGCTCATGCATGCAGGCATGATACACACATGGAAGCACTCAGTGATGAGTACAACTCACAGGGGTGGCTCAAATTTGGGTCCATAGAACATCTTAACCAAAGAGCAATGATTTTGTAGAGAAGTCAACAGAGAAACTGACACAGGATTCTCCTGCCACTTTGCCAGCTGGGAATCTCCACGGCTGGCAGTGCCTATCCCTGGGCTTCCCTCCCGCCCATGGGGCTTGCTCCGCCCACTGGGCATGACAGGCTGTGCTCTGCTTTTGCTGAGGCCTGGATTCCACGCCCGCTGTGGCTCTGTGCTCAGCTTGCAGCTACTCCGGCCTCCTGCCACGACCGGCTTCTGCGTTGGGTGTCAGCATTGGACAAGGGGAATGTGGAGGTACCTGAAAACTTGGAGATGCCAGCAACTGTGGAGCCCCAAGGGGTGTTATAGCTTTTGCTTGGGGAATCCCAGGGCCTGAGGCCCCAGGAAGAGTTACAGCTGTCGTTTGTTCCTGCCACCTGCAGCTTGGGCGGATGGGGGTGTGGCACAGCTCCTTTGGTCCTGTGCTGGCAGCTAAGCATATGAGGGTGTGTGACGCCCAACGGCTTTTTCACTCCTGTAGTTCATCGAGCAGGAGCACGTTACAGCTCGTCTCACAGCAGCTGTTTGGCAGGTTCTGGATTCTTGTCCCATGACCAAGAGAAATCAGGAGAGTGAGCAAAGTAGAGAAGAATTTTATTGAGCGGCAGAAAAGCTCTCAACAGTGAGAGGGTACCCAAAGTGGGTGGGTAGCGCCCTCTGGGAGTCTGAGAGGGGGTCGGAAAGCAGGTAGTCATCTTTGAGGCTGAGAAGCAGGTGGTGAGGGGTGCGGGGGTGGGGTGTTTATGGGCTCAGAATGGGAGACTGCATGCTGATTGGTCCACGAGTGGGCCTTGAAAAAACACCATTCAATTGGCTAAAAGGCATGGAGAAAGTTTTCACTCTGGTAGTGAACTCCACCCAGAACTGGCAGCTGGTTTTCGGGCGTCAGGCTGCCTTTGGTTTGAAGGTTGAGTTTCACTGAGGACCCGTTTCTGTATTCCTAGGAATTTGTCTGTCTCCTGCCACTATCAAAAGAAAAAAGGCTGAGCTTCTAGGAGCAGTAAATTGTGGGATGGCAAATGTTTGAGCGAACTAACGGTAGATAAGAACTAATTAGTTACATTTGCTTTTGGAGACTCTTTGGATGCCATCCCATCACTTGTGACAAAGTCATTATTCCCTTCCTGGTATGGGAAATGGGGGGGTCACCTTCACAAAGGGAAGAAATGTTCTGCTTTCAGGCAGATAAGTGGAGAACAGGGAGCCCAACCCATGTCTGCTTTGTCTTAATGGACTCCATACAAAAATTAGCCAGGCGTGTGGTCCCAGCTACTCAGGAAGCTGAGGCAGGAGAATTGCTTGAACCTGGGAAGTGCAGGTTGCAGTGAGCCGAGATCGAGCTACTGCACTCCAGCCTGGCGCCTGGCGACACAGCGAGACTCTGTTTAAAAAGGAAAAAAAAAAAAATCCTTACGGTGCAGTGATGCATTTTGAGGTCACATACTCTGAACGTCCTTAGAATCATTGCAAAAAACTTAGGAGATAATTGAAATAATTATCATTTTATAGATGAGATATTAATCTCAAAATTATCTACCCAAGGTAAATAAACTGGTTAGTGGCACTGACTGGATTTAAAACTTAGGCTATCTGAATCTAGACAACTCTCAACCACTTTTCTAAGTGACTATGGGGTGTTTGCAGTTGCTTTGAGGGGATTCTGGTAATTAAAATATTTCACCATTCCGTTCAGAAACTAAATATTCACTTCAATTTGGTCACAGAAATTAACAAGTACATTAAACGTGTTTGCTCTGGGCTAGAATAACATCATCTCTGTGCAAAACAGTGATAAATTATGCTAATTGGAGATCACTGCCAAGTATACCTTTCTTTTGTTAATAAAACTATAGAGCACTTATCTTAAAAGATGAAATCCGTGATTTCCAACTTTGTATCATCAAGGACTCTTAAGCCTAATCACTGTATTTGTGGTGTATTTTTTCTTTCAAAGAATGCAAGTTACTTTCCTTGTCCCGTTAATGCAGATATTTCATTATGTAAGAATAACACATGAAGCTGTCTTTTCTGAAACAGAATTTAACTCAGAATCCCAAGCTCACACAGACTAAAGGGTCCAGTCCTTTCCCTTTCAACTCAAGTTGCTTCTGGGCATTTTTTTACCCTTTGGCATTTCTTTCTCCAACTTAATTGACTAACACATTTTAACACCCTCAGGTCTGTCTTAACACTATTGTTCTTTAATTATCTCATTTTCACTGAGTTTCCAGTTTCCAACCATATTGGTTCAGATGCTTTCAGATTGATCCCCATGTTGTACTATCTGCGAGTCTGATTACTACACAGTTTATTCAGATCTATCAGTTAATTAATAAAGGAAGAAAAGAAAACAAACAGGCCTATGTGGGTCCTTCCTCCCACAGCCCCAACTCCCTGCCAGTTCCCTTCAGGCCCAGACACAGTCATTTATCTCCAGCTCATGTTTATGTCCCAGGAGCCGACCTTGCCATGTGGACAGGGCTGACATCCAAGTGTTCCTCTATTTGTCATATGTAAGATCATAGGAAGAGCCATATTGGGCACTTCAGTTAATCCAGCAATAACAATCCCTCACAGTTTTATGGTGTTGAAACTCAACTGTCATTTTGCCTCACACGTGAGTTCCAAATATTCCAGAACCTACAATAGTCACCAAACTATAAGGTTTCTGAGGCTAGAAAGTGTGGATATTTGTGAAGCTGAGGTGAATTTCCAGTGACCCGTCTAGGACCTGAAACATAGATTTATTTAACATCTAGTTTTTCATTAGGTTGGTGCAAAAGTACAGTAATTGTAATCTTTGCCATAATTACCTTTGCACCAACCTCATCAATTCATGCTACCAAAAAGGTCCATGCCCTTCAATGGCTAAAAGTCTGGTGGTAAAATTGACCTTTTAAAGCTAAATATTTTATGACAACAAATATTTGCTTAATAAGCAATTAATTTTATAATCATCAGAAGGTAAAGCCTTTCTTAGTTTTCCCAGCTGTAAAATGGTTAAAAGTTGCTTGTTTTTGATCACCCAATAGTATACATGTGCCTATTTAAACACAGGGATATCTTTGAAGGAGCTGAAAGTCACCTCTTCCATAAACCTTCCTGAACTCACCCTTCTCTAATAGTTTTGACAGTTTTTTGGTCCATCATCATAATATCTTGTTCATATTTCTACTTACACACATAGAAAATGCACACACATACACACATGAAGTAGAGTGTAATGTTTCTTCAGTCAGCTTGTGAATGTGAGCACAGAGTCAGCCTGTTATTTCTTGATATAATTTCCCTCCATGCCTGACACAGCACCTTGAATTGGGTTATCCATCGAATAAATCAATTAAGGTGTTTAGGATTAGAGCCAAACTTCAGTCTCTTTGTTCAAGGCTCTCTCCACCATGTCATAATTGTTATCTTATTTCCATTTTATTAGACTACAGCCCATGTTTACTTATGTTCTTTCATGTTTCTTGGATCCATTTCTATTTCATCATTATATAGTTATAAATTAAATTGTGAAGCATGTTTATTTTAAACTATATTATACATTTATTCTGAGGTTAATTAGTACGTGTTTGCTAAGCACTGTGTATTTCTGATGCTTTCATGCTACTCGATTAAAGAAACTTTTGTGGTGAGAACATTCATGTTTATTAAGTTCCTGTCTTGGGCTTTGTCCTAGAAATACCCAGTGCTTCCTAGAAATATTCAGTGTTCCTCTGTCTTGTAGTCTGTCCCTAGGTCACAATTTGAAAAAGAAAATAGAGCTAAAAATAGTAGGCTTTCCAAATTTGTTTTTAAATTATTGACAAGACATAAAATCATGTGACATAGGTCACATACAAATAATATTATGTAACATATTAGAACATATTAGAATGGGATAGTTTCACAAAATGATTTAGGATTTCATGACACTTCAAGTAGAGATAATTTTTATCTGCCACAGGTATATTCTATTATGGAGTGATTACATTAGTCAACACAGGACATTTCTTCCCCCAATTATCAGCTGTCTGAATTTCAATAGTTTTCTTTATAGGTTAGCTCAGTTGATTAGAATTTCATGCTAAGGAATCCATGATTATTACACATTAAAATCAAAGTTAGATGACTGAATACCTGGGCAAAGATCATAATATGTATTCTGTAATCCACAATCCTTGAGATTATGCATTTATAATACTTTCCAAATGGTTCTAATAGTAAGCATACCCGAGACATGCCTAATCAACACCAATGTCCTTCAGCCATAAATGAGAGTCTTGGGATTAAATGGGCCAGGGTGGGTCATTCAGGGACTTAACTCTGAGAGTCAGAGCTGAATATAGATCAGTGATTCTTGATGCTGAACCACACGGTAAACAAAAACAAAACAAAACAAAAATAGTCCAAGGCCAAGGTGATTCCAATTATCAGTGAGGATTGAGACCCAATGAATGAGACCTAAATCTAATTCCCATTCTAGTGCTTTCTGCACAATCATATATCTCTTTTATCTTCAGCTCCTTGTTTTTGGAATTTTTGGTCACCAAACTCTACAGATAAAAAAATAGATAACATCTATATGTTTAACATATCCAGAAGAAGAGGATTCCTCCCATGGTAGTTTGTGAGATGACGTTGATAAGACAGACATTGAAAATCAAGTAACATTGATAGAAACAGCAAGAAAGCCACTTTCCTTTTTAATTTTTTATTATTTTTTTCTGATGGTGTCAAAGATAAAGTCAGAAAAAGTCCATCTGAAGTTACTGTGGTATTACCTTATTTACCAGTGTCTTTTTGTATGAAAGAGAATGAGGAGGCATTGGCAGAGAGGCAAGTGTGTGTGAGTTTGTGTGCCATGCATTGTATTTATTTCCATAGTTACCTTTACTTAGAGAAAGTAACATGATAATAATGTAAAATTTTCTTTTAAAATTAGTTATCAGCAGTCTACTTTGAGAAATGTGTTTTAATGCCATTCATTATGTGAAATGGCATTAAAACATATTAAAATGTGTTTTAAAGCCATTCAAATTAATATTAATTTTTAAAGTAGTGCCTTATCAGCATTCAAGAAATCATTGCAGGAATAATAATGACTGTTACCGAACATACTTGTCCATGCAATCAAAGCCTTTGACACTTCATTCAAGAACTGTCTTGTCTGTTACATTAAGGATCATGTCAAATATTCTTAAAGGGAATCTTCTGTTCCAGTAATTTTTGTGATAATCCCACCATATGTTACTATTTTGGAAAACTTGGTAGAGAGATGAAAATATCAAAGCAGGCATATGTTTTTATGAAAGTTTCAGAAAAGTGTGTTTATTTTGACTTATGTCTAAATTAGATTCCTAACAGCTGAATGAATTGTAAATTAGTTGTTTTTGTTGCAGAAGATGGACATTCATAAAACATGGTATCAATCATCTTGGAAGTGTTTTATTTCAATCTGTGATGTGATGGCCGGCATGATCACTCTTACAGCTGAAAGGAATGAACAGCAATAAGTGTTCAAATACTCAGGATGTACACAGAAGTAGTCAGGTCATGCATGTCCCTTCACTCTTCAGAGTTTTTGTACCACCACTCTCTCTGAACAGAAATCTTTCTCTTCTTCCTGTCTCCTTTTTTTCCTAACTTGCTTCCTGAAAAGCTCCTAGGTAATTTTGATCATCAGGCAGGTGGGAATGACTGATCTAGTTCAAACTTCTTCATCTATAAAAAATAAATTAGCACCCACACAGAGCCTTCCTGATGCCACTATATCAGATCTCTAGAGCACCCTGAATTCTTTTACTTTCAGAGGATTGACAAAAATCACAACAAATCGCAAAGTGGCACACGCTGCGAACCTATTAAAGTATTCATGATTACTCTTTTCATTTAACTTTAAGTTCCTTGAGCATGAGACCATGTCTGTCTCAAGCATCCCTTTAACCCATTGCTTTCCTAGAATTGGGTGTGGTTCATGGCAGATATATAATATGTCAGTGGTTCCCAACATTTCTGGAGCCAAGGATTGATTTTGTGGAAGAAAATGTTTTGATGGAAGTTGTGAGAGGGGGGATAGTTTCAGGATAAAACTGTTAAACCTTAGATAATCAGGCAGACACTAAATTCTTATAAGGAGCACACCATCTAGATCACTTGCCTCTGCAGTTCGCATTAGGGTTTGCATTCCTAGGAGAATCCAATGCCACCTTTGATCTGACAGGAGGTGGAGCTCAGGCTGCAATGCCACTCACCTCTTGCTGTGCCAGCCTGGTTCTGAACAGTCCACGAACCACTACTGGTCTGCCACCTGGGGCTTGGGGACCTCTGCAATATGTGTCTTTTAATAAGTCTGCAAAAGCCTTTCTAATTCTATAGAAACCATGACCATAAACACACAATATTATATTAGAAAGTGCTTTGGACTGTCCAGAATGTTAGAAAAAGGTAAGGGAGGGGTGAAGCTTTAACATCATTGCCAATATCACTTTCTTCTCACTGATTTACTCAGGAATGGAAATTACCTGACTCTTGAGTTTCCTGCACTGGAAGATTTAAAGCACTACTTCTGAACAATATAGAAAATGGACTAGCTACTTAAGTACAAAGAATCTAGCATAGAATATGGGTTATTATCTTAAATTTTGAACTAATCCAGAAACTGCAGTATGTTAGTGTCTGAGGAAGTAGAAAGAGACAGCATAGTTTTTTTATGTTGGAATGGTTGCTAGATTTAGCAGATGAAAATTCAAGGCAACTAGCTGAATTTGAATTTCAGATAAATTACAAACACACACACACACACACATTCCTGTACAGTTGGCCCTCCATATCTGTGAGGTCAGCATCCATGGATTCAACCAACTGTAGATTGAAAATATTTGGGGACAGAAATGGATGATGGTGTCTGTACTGACATACACAGACTTTTTTTTCTTACGATTATATCTCAAATAACACAAAGAACAGCTATTTATATAGCATTTACATTGTATTAGATATTATAAGTAATCTAAAGACAATTTAAAGAATATAGGATGATGTACATAGGTTGTATACAAATACTATACTATTTTATGTAAGGAGCTTGAATATCTGGACATTTTAGTATTCATGAAAAGGGGATGTGTTCTGGAACCAGTTCCTATGATGTTGAGGAATGACTGTATATATGTATGTCCCATATTTTTTAAGACTATTTATTGTATACCTAAAATTTATACTTATCTAGTATTAAAAATGAAACTTAGGCATATCTTAAGAGGTGTAGTTGAGCACTCAGCAATCCATGAATCCAGCAGCACCAGACTGTGAGTAGTTGGGTGGTTGAGATCCACTGAGGAATACAAGGGAGTAACTTTTATAAGGTGTTCATAGAAACAAGACAAAAAATATTTGATTGGTTAAAGTGGAAAGTTCTTAGTTAGAGTTTAGTGGGTAGTTTTCAGTTGGTGAAGTCACCTTAGGGGTTAGTTCATGGTTTCGGATAGGTTCAACTTAGTTTTGTTTTGTTTTTCCCTAGGGTATGACCATTCGCTATGAGCTGAGTTTCAGTTTGCTTGGATAGAAACTCAAATTGCTGGAGCCCTCTCAGCTTAATGGCCTCCCAATTAATTATTTTAGCACTAGGCATCTTACTTTTCATCTGGTACACCTATACCATAGGGTAACAATAACACAACAATAACAGAAAGACACTGTCTGGACATGTTTTCACTCAGGAAGTTTTGGCCAGTTAGAGGAAAGAATCCTATATGATGGAGACTGACTCGAAATTGGGAAGGAGGAGAAGAGAGTGTTGAAAGAAGATTCTTAAAATGGAGAGGCTGGCCGGGCACAAGGCTCAAGTCTTTAATCTCAGCATTTTGGGAAGCCGAGGTGGGTGGATCACGACACACGACATCAGGAGATTGAGACCATCCTGGCCAACGTAGTGAAACCCCACCTCTACTAAAAATTCAAAAATTATCTGGGCATAGTACCATGTGCCTGTAATCCCAGCTACTCAGGAGACTGAGGCAGGAGAATCACTTGCACCAGGGAGTCAGAGGTTGCAGTGAGCCGAGATCGTGCCACTGCACTCCAGCCTGGTGACGGAGTGAGATTCTGTGGCCAAAAAAAAAAAAAAAAAAAGTGGAGAGGGTAATTAAGAAGATATTTTAATAATTTGTTTATCCTATTGGTGAATGTTCTAGCTGAGTTACAAACACTGGCAGGAGTAGCTTCCATAGAAGTCTCCAGTGTTTACAAGACAGCTGAGGGGAAGTAAGGAACATTCAGCATTTCAGTTGCCTTGTAGTTTGTCTAGACACTAGGTCACTTGCACGTGGGGTTTGTGGGGATGAGTTGAGACGAGTTTCACTGAGTTAATATGATCCTAGGGTGAAGAAGTTGGCCAGTTGAGGAGTAGAGAGGTGTTTAGAAAACAGTTTGAATTTCACAAAGCCAAACAGATATATATACATATATATATACATATATATATATATATATATATAAGATCTATATAGATTTATATAGATCTTAGATATATATATATATGTATATATATCTAAGATCTATATAGATTTATATAGATCTTAGATATATATACAGCTATATCTAGACATAGATATATATAGATTATCTACATATAGCTCTATCTAGATATATATCTATATATGGATATCTTATTGGGCCTTGACCTGAGCTTAGGTTATTATTAAAAAAACAAGATTATAATTGATGCTGTGGAGAATTCAACTCAGATTTTAGAATTAATCATAGGGAGCAAACGGAAAGATTGATACACATAGTGGAAAACATAAATGAGCAATCTGGGCCAGGAACTTTGCCTAAGACAAATGATGCTGTAAATTTAATATAATACATATATACCGAATATTTTGATGTTTGCCCTGTGCCCAAACTGTTTCCAGAGCTTAAGTTCTATTTTCATGGCAGTCCTATTGCAGAAGGTATTATTACTTTCTCCATTTTTCTGATCAGCAAATTGAGATTTAATAGGTTAAATAATTTACCAAGATTGCCTGGCCAGTAAATGACTGAGTCAGTATTGAAATGACGTACTGGCACCACAGCTTCTGAGGGATAAACTATTATTTTATTTTTTTCTTGAGTCATACTAGCTGATAGAGTTTGTCTGTATCCCCTTTCAAATCTCAAGTTGAATTGTATCTCCCATAACTCCTAGTGTTTTGGGAGGGACCCATGGGGAGGTAATTGAATCATGGGGACTGGTCTTTCCCATGCTATTCTCATGATAGTGAATGAGTCTCATGAGATCTGATGGGGTTAGATAGTAAATTATCAGGGGTTTCTGCTTTTGCTTCTTCCTCATTTTTTCTTGCTGCTGTCATGTAAGAAGTGCCTTTTGCCTCCCGCTATGATTCTGAGGCCTCCCCAGCCATGTGGAACTGTACATCCTATTAAACCTCTTTTTCTTCCCAGTCTCGGGTATGTCTTTGTCAGCAGCATGAAAATGGATTAATCTGCTATCCCACAAAACTTTATTTAATGTTAACCTTTGATTGCAGCATGGGCAAAATACACCCTTCACATTTCTCTGAATGCTACCTGAGAAATAAAAACAGTCCAAGAAGAGTGATAAATGGCAATCAGTACTCTATCCAAATGTAGGGAGACACAGAGATCAGTAGGAGTTAAGGAGCAATGGCAACCCCTTCCTCATCTGAAAAAGGGCAGTGTCTTGTCTTCTCCAGGAAATTATAGCCATGCATGAGTGAGGGCCAAATTGTGACAGTAATTGATGTTTCAAGGGATTAAAGAAATTCAGATTAATATGTAAAATCTCTTACTGAATCTTGACAAGAAGGCAACTGATCTCCGTTTTTGCTTTGTTTTGATTTTAATAGCATGCGACCAACAAAGTATAACACGCAACTCAGATCAAGCATGAGTTGGCTTTGGTCCAAGAAAGACAGTAGGAGACCTCAACACTCTGTTGTATTAAGCAGACCTGGATTGCTTTTTTCTCAACCTGCGTAGAAATTCTGGAATGACTCTACACCTCTTCTAGAGATGCTCCCCCAGGATGTGGCTAATACAGGGCCCCATTTCAGCCTGAGAGTAGAGGAGCTAATCAAACTACAGGGTCACATTTATCTCCATTCCTCAATACAGCTGATGGTGGAACTTTCATTTAAAATTATTTTTGTTTAATCAAAATCAACCAGGCTAAGTTGAATAGGCTCTTTGGCCAACGTTCTTTTAATGCAAAGTTAGTAAAGGACTTAATTAAGTAATGAGGTCATTCAAAAGAATCTATTTATTATGAATATCAAGTATTCTGTGGAACTACTTTCTAAAAATATGATGAAATTTCTACTTAAAATTATATTGTTTGATTTTTCTCTTTTCTTTATAGATACAAAAGTGCAGCCTTTCTGTGATCCCTTTGGAAGGACTGTCTGTGCTCACAAATTGAGACTTAGGCATTAGCATATTTATTTCTATCGTGGACTACCACCGATTCTAATGTACTTCACTTGGAGGATAAATATCAACTGCATTTTAGGGGAGGAAGAAACAGTTAAGTTGAGGCTGATGTATCCTTTGAGGGGAAAAGACAATGACAAGAAAGTCATGTAACAATTTTGTTTTGTTTTGTTTTGTTTTGAGACAGCATATTGCACTGTTGCCCAGGCTGGAGTGCAATGGCACGATCTCGGCTCACTGAAACCTCTGCCTCCCAGGTTCAAGTGAGTCTCCTGCCTCAGCCCCCCCAGTGGCAGGGACTACAGGCGACTACCACCACACCCGGCTAATTTTTTTATTTTCTGTAGAGATAGGGTTTTAGCATGTTGGCCAGGTTGGTCCTAAACTTCTGACCTCAGGTGATCTGCCTACCTCGGCCTCCCAACATGTAACAGTTTTTTAAAAAAGTATTGTTCCCTTTTATTTAGTACTCTTTATTCTTGAGAAACTCAATGAAGTAAAATAATTCCTGATTTTAAGTGAAAAAAACATTAAAGCTCAGAGTTATTAAGTAGCTTGCCTAATATTACACAGTAAATTAGTAGGAAAACTAAAATGCAAAGCCCTCTTTCTCTCACTGTGTTTCCCGAATCCTCCCTGAACAAAATCACTAAATGTAACAATCTTAACCTTAAAGAGTGCTGCAAGACACAAGGACCCACACATACAGAATTGAGTACAGAACTGATTTAGAATCAGAAAACTTGTCACAACAAATTATAAATTAAAAAGAAATGACAAATCATACAACCATCACAAAATCCAAGAAGAAAAAAAAACACATAATCTTTGTATAAAAATACTGGTATGCCTATAGATACAACTTTTTTTCATAAAAATTTTACTCTCTGATTGCCACCTTTATTGACAATTATTTTTGTGGGATAGTTTTTATTAGAGAGAGTAAATAATTAAATAAATCGCCCCTCTAAATTAACTTAAAAATTAAAGTTATTAAAAAATTGTCACTAACTTAGAGCAGCCATTGTTGGTAGTATCATGCAGATATTTAATATTGTCAAATTTTGGAGAAACTCTATCAAGTTCCTTTTATATAAATTAAAACACCCAGAGCATTTTGAAATTCTCCTGTAAAACACCTAGTTTTAAATAATCTGAATTGAAAATGCGTGGTACATATGGAAATCTATAGGCTATGCAATTAGGCTTCTTCTGATACCAGTGAACTTTCCTTTGACTAGATAATTGATTAAGAACTGAATACTTTGATTTTCACTGGGCAATTGCAGATGACTGAGAAATGTTTCACAGGCTGGATTCTGCATCAGAATCACTCAGCATCGCTTCACCTCCACTATGTAACTGTTCATTAGGGCATGTTCATATAGTAATAGGACCTCTAGACTTGCAGTTTCCTACCACAACCCTTGCTGACTTAACACAGCAGACAGAAAGATAATTCCCAGAAACCACTCCCACACCAGGGCAGCTAGCATTAATTAAAGCTGATACAGAAGTAACTGAAAACCACTTAAATATAAACTATTAAAACAAAATTGAAGTATTCCCAATTCAACTTCCCCTTAACCAGATTCCCACGTCATATGCCAGCTCCCTATAAACATCATCAAAAAATCTTTTTTTTTTTTTTTTTGAGGCAATCCAGCTCTGTCGACCTGGCTGGAGTACAATGGTGAAATGGTACAATGGCTCACTGCAAGCTCTACCTCCTAGGTTCAAGCAATTCTCCTACCTCAGCCCCCCAAGTAGCTGGGATAACAGGTACCTGCCACCATGCCTGGCTAATTTTTTGTATTTTTAGTAGAGACGGGATTTTGCCATGTTGGCCTGGCTGGTCTTGAACTCCTGACTTCAGGTGATCCAACCGCCTCGGCCTCCCAAAGTGCTGTGATTACAGGCATGAGCCACTGCACCTGGCCCCAAAAAACATTGTTAATAAAACTGAGGGCAACATCTGTATTCAGTAAAGTTTTGGAGTCTTGTTTAAGACAGATCTTTCAATGCATAGCTGGATTAAGATTAAATAAGGATTATTAGGTCATAGTTTAGGATTGAAGGGCAGAGCAAAGTGAGAAATTTGAATCCAAATTTGAAGAGTCTTTAGAAGTAAATCAAACTTCCTAAACTGAACAGTTTGGTGTTCACTCATTTTTTTCAGGATGTTCCTAAAACTAGCAATGTTATTTGTGACTTTTATCTTCCCGGACAAGGAGTTTGTTGGAATAGAAAAGTTGTTACTGAAGAGTAAAGTCATGTTATTAAAGATGTCCACATAGAAAGTCATCATCATATAGCTAGTAAGCTGTACTTGTGTCAATGATTTGGGTACTTGCCCCAAATATCAGGACCAAAGGCAAACTGAAGAGAGAATACTTTTTTTTATTCACTGTGATTTAAATAATTTATTTTAGAAAAAATTACAAAATCGTGTGGTTACGTGAACAGGTGTCCAAGCTACTTTCAGGATTTGGAAGGGGCCCAAGAAAGTGTGGTTTTAATTTCCTTAGCTTCATGATAAATGTCAGGAATCAGACTCTTGACCACTGTGTTGCCTTACCATGCCCCTACCCCACCCCTGAACCTGATTAAAATAAAGAGATTTAGCTCTAGTCTAAGGCAGGTAGATTGAAAAACAAACTTGAACAAGGCTATATTAAAACCAAAGGCTATATTCTAAGGAAGCCTCCAATCTGAATTCTGTGATGGCAACAAAGAACCATCACCCTTGACTCTTCTCCTCTCCAGCCACCCCTGCCAGGTCCTTTTAATTCATATACAATTTTTCTGGTAATGTGAGCACTTCAGTAATCAATGCCCTTTAACACGGTAAATAAATATCAGTAATACCATTACTTATTAATGATAGAAAAGTGCTAGGATGAAACATGTTTCCCAGCATATTTTCTGATTGGATGCAGAGAGATTGCCTTTTATCTTGACTACTGGGCACCTTATTGCTTCCTCTGCAGCAGGCAGAAGAAGTATCTCACACACACACACACACACACACACATTTCTGTCCTTTTCATCTTATGATTCTTACTGAATAGACTTACTCGGCCTAAGTCAATTAACAAATATGAATAACTTTTCTGTGCAATGTGCTAATTTTTATATAAATTTACTTCCTTTAACTTGACATTTACAACATTATTGTAACATGATTCTTATATTTTTACATTTTATAAGTGAAGGCATCGAAATTCAGATAATTTTACTAATTTGTACAAAGTGGATATAGGACTCAAAGGATCTAATTTCAAACCTGAAATCTAAATAAATTGCGTTTACCAACATGCCATGACCCCTTTACAGAAAAATACATGTTTTGTCAGATTAAAAATAAAGGCTAAGTGGTTTTATGTGTGTTTGTTTGTTTATTCATTTATTTATTAGAAAGTTTGATCATTTTTATCTCTAGGCATTAATGAACATTAAAAGTGGACTCTAATTGTCAGGAATGCTTAAAGTGACCCAACTTGTTTGACACATTTTATTTTATAAGATTTAAGGAAAACTAGCTTAAATATTCCTCTTTACTATAGCTGGAACATCTTCAGGGATTTTCAGAGAGCTGGTATTTTACTTTGTTATCCCCTGCTTCAATTTCTGATTTTTGCTAAATTCTAAAATCCAATCATACCTTGATTACTGCCCTTTTCTATCCTTCTGGTGGCTACTCAAATGATAAGTCGAAATTTTTCGTATTTTTATAAAACCTTGGATAGCCCTTATTGATAAAAGTTTGGTGTACAATTCAATGCGTACTTACATTTTAAAAATATCACTTATAGTGGTATGTATGTGCAGTGTGTGTGAATGTGTGTCTGTGTGTACATGCACACATGTAAGTTTGCAGCAGAAGTGAATGAAGGTTACAGTTTTGTATTGCAAAGAATGGTAAGCAATAGGCTACTCTATTCCAATCTTTTTGCTTTTATGGATACCCTGTCCTCAAAAACTACCCCCCAGCCATGTTACCAGGCTCTTCTCTTTTGCTCACTTGCTTCTCAATCTAGTTGTGTTCCTCTGATTATTGTTACACTATTGGACAATGTGTGTTCTTGTTCACACTAGATACGAAATGGAATGTGGTGGAATATTGCTAGCTAGGAATGTACTGTATTAGAGAAGTTCTCTAAATAGAGTGTCATTTGCTTCCCAGAGAAGTCGTGTCACTTCTTTAGAGAACAAGCAGCAGTTTTTACTTGAAGAATAATAACATTATTATTTGAAGCAGTTGTTATTTGAAGAAGGTTATACACACACACACACACACACACACACACACACACACACACACACACATTTATGTTCCACTATAAAAAGATACAAAAATAGTGGTCAATCTGGGTCTCCAGACTCCCAGTCCATGGTTCCTAAATTAATCCTGGCCCTCCATGAGCAAGCGAATTTAACTTTTCTTTTTTTTTTTTTTTTTTTTTGAGATGGAGTCTCCCTCTGCCACCCAGGCTGGAGTGCAGTGGGGTGACCTCGACTCACTGAAACCTCTGCCTCCTAGGTTCAAGTGATTTTCCTGCCTCACCCTCCCAAGTAGTTGGGATTACAGGAGCATGCATCCACACCCAGCTAATTTTTGTATTTTTAGTAGAGATAGGGTTTCATCATGTAGCCAGGGTGGTCTTGATCTCCTAACCTCGTGATCCACCGGCCTTGCCTCCCAAAGTGCTGGGATACAGGCATAAGCCACCACACCTGGCCTTTATGCATCATTTTAGAGTACTCTTTAAAACACTACTTTTAAATAATTTCAGTGTTAATGTTTGTGTAATAATACTTGAAGCATTTATAAAGTGTAGGTTCTGATACTATTAGCCATAGAGTAATTATTATCACAGTATCTTTGTAACTTGGAAACTCCAGTTTTTGAGAGCAACTCTCTAGTTTTACAGGTGCAATTATTTTTTCAGCACAATAACTTATTGGCTACCTGGAAACATGGTAATCCAGGTGTAAGCATCCCTGGATAACTGCCCAAGCAGCTGAATCCCTACCTGGTATTCTGTATTTGGCCTGTAATCAAATTCTTCCTACATTGAACCACTTGTTTTTTTTCTGGAAACAAATGGAATTTTACTTTCAGATAGAGTGTT
Source organism: Cebus imitator (assembly GCF_001604975.1). NCBI lineage: Eukaryota > Metazoa > Chordata > Mammalia > Primates > Cebidae > Cebus > Cebus imitator. Next base: position 3,886,327 of record NW_016107466.1, on the reverse strand, counting down.
TGACAAGAATGGCATTTACATTCTGTTGTATTAAAACTTGTATTTATATTTGTTTATGGGGGTTGTTATAGTTAGATAATACACATAGAAGAACATAGCTCTTTGGACCACTACCTCATACCATAAATGCAATTAATTAAAAATCAATCAAAAAGAAAGAATAATGTTGAGGTAATATGTGTATTCTCTCTCTCTCTCTGTGTGTGTGTGTGTGTGTGTGTGTGTGTGTCTGTGCACCACTTTTAAAGTTCAGGAATGCATAATTGTTCTAAGGATCTTAGTGCTTCTTGGATCTCAGTGATGATAAAAATCATTTAAACTGGGAAGGAGAGGACTTCAAAAACAAATGAAAAAGAAAGATTATAGGTTTTCACTCTCTGGGATTTTTGAGTTACTTTTTTCTACTGAATCAGAATGTCAATTTCAAAATAAATCTGCAAGTGATATGGCAACTGCTTATCAAGCACTTACTGGGCACCTGTAAGAGCATTGTTTCCACTCTATGGATAACTTTCATATGAACACTGTCCTGTCTGTGATTTCAATCCATAGGAATCATAAATTATTACTCATTATTTATTTATTAAAGCTGATCTCCTCAAATTTCCACTCCAAACTGTTTAATACTAATCCTTTGCATTGTATTCTACTCTTCAATTTACAACAAAAAGAAGAAAGACTGTGGTCTTTGGGGGCAGATTAGAATCCAAACTCAGAAGAGACTCTCATTTATTTTTACCCTTATTGTTCTCAGCTATAATATAGGGAAAAAGCAATTCTCTCACAAAGGGTATATTGAGGATTAAATGGAAGTGTATAACTCGGTATTTATCCTAATGTAAACCTTTTGTTAACTAATACTCTTGCTTGTCTATTGGCAGCCAGAGTTTTTCAACAAGTCCATCACTTGTTTCAGGAAAGTTAATAAAAGGGTCAGTTACGCCGGGTGCGGTGGCTCACGCCTGTAATCCCAGCACTTTGGGAGGCTGAGGCGGGTGGATCACGAGGTCAAGAGATGGAGACCATCCTGGCCAACATGGTGAAACCCCGTCTCTACTAAAAGTACAAAAAATTAGCCGGGCATGGTGGCACATGCCTGTAATCCCACCTACTTGGGTGGCTGAGGCAGGAGAATCGCTTGAACCCAGGAGGCGGAGGTTGCGTTGAGCCAAGATCGCGCCATTGCACTCCAGCCTGGGCAACAAGAGCAAAAC
>NW_016107466.1:3859357-3885008 GCF_001604975.1 Cebus imitator | reverse complement strand
AAAAAAAAAGTCAGTTACTATAATACCGATTTTATTAAAAATTTCTTTAAGAATATTATAATCATAGTATATTAAATATCCAGTCCTGCATTTCCACACTTCACTAATGAATTTGTTGAATGTTCTAAGATATAGAAAATCCTATTTCCAGTTCCCTAAATAAGACAAAGTAATAATACCTATATTTTATAAATGCCTATCATTCAAGTATAATTTACATTAACCATTTATGAGAGTTCTGTGATCTCAGCTTCATAAAGATACCAAAGGTTAAGTTCCATAAATTCTTAGCAAAAGAGTTCCATTTCTTCCTAGGCATTATAGAAACAAAACAAAACAAAACAACAAAAAAATATTGGCTTAGATTGGTCTCTCCCCTGCCCTTCTGCAAAATAAATCAGATTATCAGAGCATCAAATAGTGTATTCATTGTTTTTGACACCATTCAAATATAAAACACAGAATAAGGTGCAATTAACTCTCATCCATTATCTTTTGCTTACTGGAAAGTTTCCAGAGTTATAACATTGATCTAATGGTTGGATACATTCTAAGTTAACTTTGCTTTCTTGCAAATGATAATGAAGTTAAGAGAGTTTGCTGTTTTTGAATAACTAATGAAGCGATTCTTGAACTTAGCCTCTATGTGTCATTCTGTTTAGCACGTGACTGTGGTAAAGAGAATGACACATAGACTGTGGAAGTGCCTTTTGTTTTTTTTCTCTCTCTGTGTGCTCCCTTAGTTACCCTAGACACACATAAAAGAAGAATTCATTCTCAAAAAGAGAGGGACATTTTTTTCTATTAAAAATCATAAACACATAGGAAGTCCAGTGCACAATTTTCCCACTGAGTCAGCTCTATATCTAAGCTGTCCACTTCCTCTGGGTGTCTGGGAGTTCCAACTTACATTCACTGACCTTTTTCTCCCTTTGTCTTACAGCACCTAACACATTTCTACTACTCTCCCTCCAGGGTCCTACCTCCATTCTGATTATAAATCTTGATCTCCCTACAGTTTGATCCTGGTTCAATCCCAGGAATCAGTAAAATGTCCTTATCTTTTATCCCAAGAGAATTCACAGGTTTTTCTGCATTTCAGTGTAACTTACATACAGGATGAGGAAACCTTTTCCTAACTAATACTTTACACTTCTCAGATAATAACTTCAATCTGTTAAGAGAAGAACTTCTCAGTCTATTTATCCTATCCAAAGCCACCATGCAGAATGGGGAGTTAGGCTGAGAGGAAGAAAAGGGTTAGAGAATAGTATATGCCTTGCTGTCAGATGCCTATACTTGATTTGAAATTTTTATCACAGATATTTCTCAAAAATTGTATTCACTGTTTGAGAAAAATTACACATGTACGTGCACACGTGATACACAGTGTACAGTAATGTAAAAGTGACCTCTTTCAAAGAATTGAGTTGGAGAAATGCTTAGACACTCTGCTACAAGGTAGGGTAGACAGAAAAAATGCAGAAGAAAGGAAAAAGCACAGATTGGCGCTATATTCTTGCTTCCCACCTGTAATACAAAACCCATAAATATTTTATTTGACTGTTTTTGTTTCCGATAAATAAAACCTGCATTTGAAATGATGTTTTGTCTTATGTCCTCAAGCATTTGCTTGAATTCTTATTTTCTGTCCCAAATAGGTAAGAAAACAGCCCTAAGGTCTGTGAACAATTTACATGACAAAAACATCATCTTCCAGCCTGGAACTCTCTCCCAGGGGTTTTGATTGGAAGATGAGTGAGGTTCATTCACAAACTTCAGAGACAAGTAGGAGAGTACAAAGTAAAAGTTAAGTACCCTAATAAGGTAGTTCTGAAGGCTCATCAGCTCCTTGTGTTTGATAGGTTCTGTCACTGTTGCCAACACAGCTGCTAAAGAAGGCTGCCAAAGAGGAAGAAAATGAAAGAGGTTGAGACTGCAGTCGGGAAAAATATTTTACACAACTTGGCACCATCTGCCATTCTCTTAATCTTTGTTCAGCAAGGAGTGGATTGGAAGTGGATGTCGACAATGACTCTGACAGCTACCTTCTTGTTGATATAATCATTAAAACTTGCTGACCTTGCCTTATTAAAATGCCTTACTAAAAATGCAAAGAATAGGTAAAGAACATTCCATATTTGTTTTTAGCTATGTTTGCTTTGAAGGAGTCTTAAGAAGCAAAACAAACCAACTAATCAAAAAAACCTAACTTCTTCTGTTTTATTTATGCCACTTTAATTTACTTGGCTTTAAGAGTCTGCCAAGATAATGGAGGTGTATAGGGATTTCTTAGCAGGCAGAGAATAATGCAATTGATTCTATGTATGAAACTTCTGGATGTGTGGGTGAAGTGGGGGAGAAGAAAGGGAGAGAGGTGGGGAGAGAGAGATTGATCCAACTCTGCTAACACATTAGCGTATGTTTTTGGCCTCTTATTTCTCTTCAATTATATTAATAAAAGTTGCCCAAATACATGTAATACTTCTTGTGATATACTTTCTTAGGTAACAATATTATTGAAACCTTTCTTCTAGCAGGTAAAGTGAGTTAGTATAAGTAAAGACAAGTTATTTTTTATTTTTTTGAGATGGAGTTTTGCTCTTGTTGCCCAGGCTGGAGTGCAATTGGTGCGATCTTGGCTCACCACAATCTCCGCCTCCTAGGTTCACACAATTCTGCCTCAGCCTCCCGAGTAGCTAGGATTACAGGTGCACACCATCATGCCCAGCTAATTTTGTATTTTTAATAGAGACAGGGTTTCTGCCTGTTGGTCAGGCTGGCCTTGACGTTCCAACCTCAGGTGATCCACCCGCCTCAGCCTCCAAAAGTGCTGGGATTATAGGTATGAGCCACCGCACCCAGCCCAAAGACAAGTTATTTAGGAATGAGCATGACATGTATAATATGAAGGACTGATAAATTTGAGGTTTGTGGGTTCAATGAGTCTCAGAGGTAGGAGAATTTTTGGCCTCTACAGAGTTAGGGAGAGGAAAGAATCAACACCTAGAGTCAGGATGTGCTTGGATCTTGGAACTGGAGCCCAAAGCTACAGGAAGGAGCCAGGAATTCATGCTCTTTTCTTCTCCTTGAGAGGATGCACAGAGTCTCGACAGCAACATGTCTGTAAACCTGAGAGTATGTGTGTGGCACTTTACACCCACTCTGCCACGCTGATCATCTACAAGATTGCTCTTGTTATTCTGATTCCTAGGATCTCAAAGAAATGCTACAGGTGCTTTGGCCTTGTTTTGTTTTTAGATACCCTTCTGCAAAAGCCAGAAGAAGTAGACAGATAGAGTGACTGCATATTTGAAGGGATCTAAATCCCATCTTTACATCTTCCAAATATATAACCTTAAACAAATCCAACTATACACAGAATTCTATTATCTCTTCTGAAAAATGAAATTAATATATGTCTCTCAGGAGTTTGGATGTGCATGTGTGAAGAAAAAAAAAAAAAAAAAAAAGAAACCTCAGAAAGCCTTCATTCATCTGAGCCCCAGAAACAGTTACATTTCATTCTATTAAAACATCCTGATAAAAATGAATTAACTAATCAGTTAATTACTTAGTTACTTAGTTACTAACTAGCTTCCCTTCTTCCCTCCTTCTTTTTTCCTTCCTGATTTCCCTCCCTCTCTTATTCTCTCCCACCCTCCTTTCCTTCTTTCTTCTCTCCCTCCTTCCCTTCTTCTTTTCTTCCTTCATTCTTTTTTCTAGAGGTAGTTACCCAGTAATCATTTTTAACAGAAACTATATCAATTTTGTAAAAAATAAAAATTATACTATAATGTCTCTCCAACTCTAATTTATAGATAGTAGTCAGTCTTAGCTGTTTTAGGAATAAATCAGAATTATGCAATGAAATTTAGCAGCAGCATGAGTCTCAGTATTTCACAATGAGCTATTCTTAAACTCTAACATGGAGACATTCAGTCATTCTGCCTTGATTACAAAATAATTCTATAACAATGTTATTGGTATTTTTACATAATCTAGGATGAAATTATTTTGCTTCATTAGCTATTAAATTTAATTGATATATTCATACTATTTAAATACTTTATCAACCTCTTCAATTTCTCCTTTTTAACAATTCTAAGGCATTTTAAAATTTAATGCCATGAAATCAGAAAGAACATTGACTCATTTTTAGCTTACATACTTTTTCTAGTGTACCGTTGAAGTACACAGTATGATTAATACAAATAATAGACTTCAACATCATCTTTTGCTTGATAATAAAATTATTTCACCTAAAATACTAGCTATTGTTCAGAATAATTAATTGGCTATGTCATCAGCTGTCAAATTAGTACATTTTATGAAGATTTTATCTTGATTAAAGTTATTTTTCAGAAAATAATTAAAATATAATTACTAGTCTTTGTTGTAATGAATTATCCAGCAGTCAAACTTATAAAAATATCCCTAATATGTCTGATCTGATTGGTTTTCTTTCTTCACTAAATGACACAGTGACTTAAGTTTAGTGTGTGCTGAATCCAAATTTTGTGATTTTTGTTACTAAAAAAAAATTTACAGAATAGACCAAAGAACTGTGAAAAGAATCCTTCTATTTTTCCTATTTTATGTTAGCAACTTAAAAATCTCATTTGAAATGGAAACACAATATTCATTACTCACATCTGATTTTGTTTTAACTTTGAAGGTCTATATGAAAAAAATTTATTAACATTTAAAAACTTCTATAAATGGAATTATTTTGTTTTTATATTGGGGTATAATCATTTTTCCAAATTGTCATGTCTACCATACATGCCCTTTGGTGAAATAAATCTAAAATGATGAACTTGTTACATGAACTGGTTTTGCTACTAATGATGGTGAACATAGACATCAACTATGTCCAGATATTGCATCTATAAGATTATACATGTATTTCATATATTAGCTTACTTTATTTTATCCTAATAAAACATCTGAGATCTGTGCTTTTATTATTTCAAATTTACATATATTAAAACTAAGGTTTGAAAACTATCCCATGCATTTCCCTAAGTTACACTGAATGTGACTTTGCAAAGATTAAAACTGTAGCCATTGTAATACCAAAATTCATCCCTAAATGGAAAGCCTAGTTAACTAGTCTCTCCACTCTCCTGGGTGCAGAGCATAGGCTGGGTACCATTTAAACACTATTCTTGTCTTTCTCATCCTTGGCAATCTTATCCATCATTTATTTCTAGTTTGTTGTCAGATTGTCAATAGACTATTTCTAAGATTTTGTATTTCCTTCTAGTTCTTTAGAACTTCAGCCTGCATGGTTAAAGCTATTTTACACTGCATGAAGCTCCTTTTTCTCCCTTCTTTTCTCCCATTTCTTCTTAACAAACAGTTTTATTCTTTCAGCAATAGAAGTCACTGCTGCATGACTGAACTTGAAGTTCAACTTCTTGTTTTCAATTTGGGGCTTCTCATCTTCAATTTGAAACTTACTGACAAACACCTTTGCTAAGCACTCAAAGTTTCCCATCTCTCAAAGGCCTGTTCTATGTACCCTTTGAAGATTACCTTTGGATGAGTTTGGATGGGTTTCTTAATGTAGAGAATAAGCATTTTTTGTTTGTTTCTTTTATAAGCCCTCACAAGGAACTCTTGGTCAGTCTTTAGAAAAAGGAGGATATTAGGAAAACATGTTGGCAATCCTTTTTTCTGTGTGTAAAAATGCAACTATATTTTGAATTTGGAAGATGAAAAAATATTACAGATTGTTGTCAATGACCACAAAAGCTTAAATATTTAGAATTAAAAATAAAGTAATAAAATCTTAGAAAAACATAGTATTTTCAGCAAATTAGCTAAGACCACTCCAACCAAAATCTCTCTATTTTTTAACAGCTTCATTGAGATATAGTTTATAGAGTATACAATTCATCAATTGTGAGTATAATCACATGGTTTTCAGTATGTCCACAAAGTTGTAGAATCATCACTAAAATCAACTTTAGGATATTTTTATCATCCTAAGGAGAAGCCCCTATAGCTATAAGCAGTCATTTCCTGTATAATGAAGAACTACCTTTACCCCAAGTGAGGCCTAGCCTTTGCCTTCAGCTACTGGGAGGTGAGGTCTAGGCCCCTGTAATGTCCTGCCTAATAGGAATGTCTTCGTTTGCCACTGGATAGTTGATCAATGTGATATATGGTGAAGTCTTTAGGACCCATCACATCAGCTTCAACCTCCCGAGAAGTTAGAAACTAAAGGTATCAGCCCTAACCTCCAAAAGGGTCTAGAAACTCAAGATCAGTCATGCAGATAGCACATGATGAAGCCCCAGTAAACACTTTGGACACCAAAGTCTTGGATGAGTTTCCCTGCTTGGCAGAACTCTGTATTATCACACATCATAGCCAGGGGAAGGTAGCACTGTCCAAAAATCCACAGGAGGGACAGCAGAATGCTTTACATTTAGATCTCTTTCAGACTCTACCATATGTCTCTCTTTCTTTGGTTGATGCCAATTTATGTTCTTTTACTTAAATAAAACCATAATCAGAGGCATGGTAGTTTCCAGCGTTCCATGAGTTGTTCTAGCAAAGTATTGAAACTGAAGGTTATGGTGGGTATCCCAACAATTTGTTCTTGGCTGATCTGAAGTGAGGGTGGTTCTGAGACCACACAAATTTGCAGATGGTGTCTGAAGTTAGGGGACTCTTGTTGGGGCTGTTCTCTCAGACTGTAAAAATTGTCTGACTCATGTTTTTCACTTCTCTTCAATCCCCCTTCACCACCCGGGCCCTGGAAATCACAAATCTTCTTCTTGTGTCTATAAATATACCTACTTTTGATATTTCACGTAAATGAAACCATATACTAGGTGGTCTTTTGCAAATGATTTATCTTAATTAGCATAGTATTTTCAATGTTCATATTGTATAAGTACTTCATTCCTTTCTATGTTTGAATGACATTCCACAACATAATTATATCATTTTGTTTATTCATTCATCAGCTTATAAGCATTTAATTTGTGTATACTTTTTAGCTATTATAAGTAGTGCTGCTACGAACGTTTGTATGTGTATTTCATTTGAACAAAACAAAAATCTGTTTTCAAGTCTTTAGGGTCTAAGCCTAGAAATCAAATTTATGGGTCATAGAAGAATTCTATGTTTAACTTACTGAGGAACTGTTAAACATTTTACTACAATGCCTGCATCATATTGCATTCTCACCAGCCATGGATAAGGGTTCTGATTTTCCACATCCTTAACAACACTTTAATTTTCATCATTTTGGTTATAGCAATCCTACTGAGTAGGAAGAGATATCATGTAGTGTGGGTTTGCATTTTCTTAGCGGTTAATAATGATGAGGAACTTTTCATATATTTGATAGCATTTGTATATCTCTGGGGAAATGTCTATTAATATCTGTCATCCATTTTTTAGTTGAGTTGTTTTTTCAGTGAGTTACAAAATGTATCTGCACTTATCAGATATATGATTTTCAAATATTCCCACCCATGATGGGGCCTTTTCACTTTCTTCATGGTGTATTCTGAAGCACAAAAGTGTTTAATTATGATGAAGTCCAATTAGCAAATTGCTTTTACTTTTGTCACTTGTAGTTTTGTTGTCATATCTAAGAGACCTTTGCCAAATCAATGTCACAAAAATTCCTGCCTATGTTTTATTCTAATAATTTTATAGCTTTGGTATTTATGTTTGTGCCTATGATCTGTTTCGAATTTATTTTTGCATATGGTGTGAGAACTTCATTCCTTACATGTAGATACCTAGTTTTCTCCATAGGAATTGTTGAAAAGGTGATTTTTTCCCTCATTGTATTTGTCTAGCACCATTGCTGAAAACTACTTGATCGTGAATAAGAATATTCATTTCTAAATTATAAATTTGATTCCATTGATCTATATGTCTATTCTATATGTCTATTTTTATCCCAGCACCATACTGCCTCGATTATTCTAACTTTGTAGCAAGTTTTGAAACAGGAAATTGTGAGTACAACTTTGTTCTATTTTTCAAGAGTGTTTAGCTCATCTGGGTAATATATTCTAGTCTTAATAGCTGTTGATTATTTACTTTATATACTTTTCTGTGAACAGATGGGTGAGAGATAGATGCATAAGACATTTTGATATAACGAATAAGTGCATATCTACCTTACTCAGTCCCACACATATGCGGTTCCAGCTCGGTTGTAAGTTCAAGAAGTCAGGAATGGATAGATCTAATTTATTTTCAGAACTACAGATTTTATCTATTTCTTTACATTACAATAACTTGTTTATCTGAGTTTGAAGAGGAAATATCACAACCTAGTGGGAAGTTACTGAAGATTTCACGTAAGTGGTGCTATGCCATCCACATTTTGAAATAGTGCTAAGATTTTGTTGGCATGAAGAGATGGCTTGGGCTGGAATGTAGAATTAAACAAACAAACAAAACACATACCAAGACTATCCAGAAATGCTGAAGCAGCTGAAGCTAAGGTGTTCAACCTAACAGATGATAACAAAAAAAGGGAATATGAATAATTCTGATTTTCAACGTAATTACTATTTCACTGAGGAAGTACTATATAACATCAGGTCCAATTAATACTTGCCAGTTGAAGACAGGAAAAGTAACTAATATTTATGGAGTTTCTACTATAAGCGAATGCTTCATATTTATCCCCGTTAGCTGTTAAGAAATAGCTTGCAGGATAAACATTGACAACTTTTAAACATAAAGGTGATAAAGTTCAGAGGGGCTGAATTACACAAGGTGAAGCAGCATGAAAATGTTTCACACAGGGTTGCTATCCAAGTCTTTCTGATTTCAAATCCCAAGTTCTTTGAGTGAACTGTGATGCTGGGAAGATAATCATTGCATTAAAAATGCTATAGATTTGTTGAGAATAATTTAATGAAAGGGGCATGGGCTAGGAATAGATTGACCTAGAAAGCAGATTTTCTTAATAGAACGTCACATGGTAGGACACATAATTGACACTTGCTAGAATTTTTTTTTTAATAAATAAATGAATAAAATTACATTTAAAAATTAGGTAATTCAACCCAAAACAGATTTCAGTACTTATTGTACAATGTCTATAATATTTCTTTTGTTTCACATGTGAAGTCATATCCCTTCCTCTTCTATGGCACATCTCTTTTCAACAGAATTCATTTGCTGTAAATAACTGAGAGTCTAGCAAAACACAAACTTCAATATTAAAATATTGTCAATTTTATGTGATCATAGGCAAAATGTAGTTGGAAATAATGGAAAAATATTCTGCAGCCACTAACAAATATACTTAGCTGATTACTGAATTTTTATTGAAGTGTAAAGGAGAATCTATTTCATTTAAAAAATAACATACAGCTCATGACACATATTCCATGGTTCTTGTCATACAGGGGTGCACAGTAACTGTCGAGAAACTAAGAGAAAAATGAGTAGTGTGTTTTGACATTTTTCTTCCAGGAAAGGGAATATTATTAATCATCCCTGTGGGTATTTTGATACCTTCCGGACTAAGGAAGTCTTCAGCAATTGTGTATAATTTGGGTCATACCCTAAATTAGCAGTAATCTATTTGTGGATACATCTTTTAAACTGAGGTAATTTCTCATTTCCTCAGTTATTTAATTGTACTTTGAACAGTTTTGGCAGGCAACTCATTATGTATTCTCCTCGCTATATTTTATTTTTATTATACAAAGTCACATTGAAATGAAATGGATACATGCACCATTGACTTTAATAGGATTTTACATTGTAAGAATAATATACAGGTACACTGTATTGCGTAGAAATACCTTGTGGGGTAAGAATAACATGGCTATTGTGGAATTCCACAGCAAATAACTCAACAGGCAGTCCTAACTACAGGTTTATAGTTTTCTTTAGGGGGAAGTAAAAAAAATTGAAGGAAAAGCGATTTTAACAAGCCCATATATGTAATATTCATTGTAGAAAGTACTATCTGGAATACTTTGTAAATGTGAAATTGAATTTATATAATGCAAAAGAGTTAAGAAAAACTATAAAACCTGTGTACTGTAACGAAAGTCATTTCTGACAAGTGGGAAGCTCATTTAACAAAGATTTCTTTGTAACTACAGTTTTGAAATGATTTTGTAATAATGCTCAGAACTCGATAAAACATCAGCAGTATAAGCCGATTGACTTTCTCATGAGGCTAAAAATGAACAAAAAATGACCACGATAGAGCAAATTAGTTATTCTGGGAATTAACAGTTATTGAGCAACTTTTCAACATCTCTTAGGATGAACAAATGAGAGGTGGTAAAGAATCATATTTAAGAATATGTCCTTCTGAGTCAGGTATCTCTTGCCCCAAGCTGCCTGATTGGCCTGGTACACTTGAGTTAATCCCTCTAAAACTCAAGTTCCTTAATCACAAAATGTCGATAATAATGGCATATAATTAATAGAGTTATTAGAAGAAAAAAATAAACTGTGATATAAAAAATTATTACCATAATGCCTGGTATACAGTAGGTTCCATACAGTCCTTCTTATAATTCCCCAAATGTACACCACAAAATACCAGTGACACAATACACTGAACTGCAACAACAAACACAAGTAAGTAAATAAACAAGATACGATGGTCACATTGGTTATGAATTTCAAATGAGAAGTTAATATATGAAGCATATACTCGGACAGTCAGATGGTAAAGGCTCTGATAAGCACTGCTATAATGGGAATTTTTACTCTTTTGAAACTGAAGGATATCAAAATAAACTTAGGGAAAAAAGACAAAAAATTAAGTAGTATTTTGTTATCCTTCATGCATCAAATTGCTGTTTACATAGGTATCATCTATTGTTGTATGGAGACACACATTTTTTTAAGAATGTTACCCAGATTATTAGTTGGCAAGGTTGTCAGTAGGAAAGAACCACATGTTCAAACAATTTTAGTAAATAGCTCAGTTCAGTTAAAGTTATCAGTTTCATGCTAGGTCTCCTTACTTATTTCCCAATAGATTTGTGACTTACTGAATGGTGAGCCTTAAATCATAGTATCTGGGATTGTGTGTAAACCCATTCTTGGTGTTTTATAAAGAAATACGTGAGGCAGGGTAACATAAAGAAAGAGGTTTAACTGGTTCATGATTCCGAAGGCTATGTAGCAGCATCTGCTCAGATTTTGGTGACCTCAGGAAGCTTCCAGTCAGATGCTAGGCAAACGGAGAGCAATTGGTATCACCTGGCAAGAGAAGGAGCAAGAAAGAGAGAGGGGAGAGGTGTCATACTCTTTCAAACAACCAGACGTCATGTGAACTCAAAGCAAGAACTCACGTGCCAAGGGGATGGTGCTAAGCCATTCAGGAACTATCGACCCTCATGATTCCGTTACCTCAAACCAGGCCCCACCTCCAACATTGGTAGTCACATTTCAACATGAGACAGCATTCAAACCACATCAGGTTGAGAGACAAGAGAAGAATGAATTTGGGATAAAAACAGAAAAATGCTGCTTTTATTGGAGATAGTTTTTCCATATAATCTGCTTTGGGTGGTGAAATAACTGTGGAATATTGCATTGTTTTTTTGGACAATGCTCTTTTTAGATGCAGAAACACAATCTGTTGTCAGTGGAGGCTCTTTTCCAGTCATCAACTCATCTTCAAACTTAAGGCATTTATAAGGAACCTTCTACTTTCCTTTGCTCCACCTGTTTTTGCCCATTCTACACCCGGACTCCTCTTAAATTGCCCTAAGAGTCCCCAGACAACTATCTAATTTCAAGATATTTATTTGTTTGTTTGTTTTTACAAATGCTTTAATTTCATTTGAATTCTCCATCAAAGCCTCATTTCTATTTTAAAAGGAGTAAACAGAAATTTTAATAGTAAACCATGTTGCTAGAATTCATTTTGCCTTATCTTTGTATTAACTTCCTTTAAATAGTTGTTGCCTCAATATTCTTGAAGTGCTAGTCTCTTCTCAGATTGATACATCAAATCTTTGATATCTAAGTAGTGGGTTTTTTTTTTTTATTTTCCAAAACACAAACTCTAATTTTTTATTGTTAGATTTTATAGATATTAAATTGGTCTGAAAAATTGTCATAGTAGTTCCCAGCACTGTTTCTGTGCTTTTCTTGTTCCTGACCAGTGATGGATTGTGCACAGGTAGCAGTTTGTGGACTGGTCCCCACTGTCTTCCCATGTCTGCACCCCCGGCCCATGGGGGTAGCCATTTCCTGTCTTTGGCTGGAGGGCAGGAACATTGGTGGGCTGAGGGCAGGCTGTAGAGACTCCTCCACATGGTGTGGAGTAGGAAGCAGAAATCCCCACATGAATCTGATGTGTGTTCTCACTAAGATTTAGAGTTTCTTAGACAGCAATTTTGATACTAAGGAGCCGAATCATCTCAAGTTGGTTTTGGGTACAGTACTCATCATCCACAAAAAAGCTGCAGTGGTAGACACAGGAATGGCTGAAGCCAGGGCAGTTTCAAGGACCTCAGCAGGCCAAATTCATGGACTGTGACTTAGGGGCGCCCTATTAACATGGCTCAGCTTCCAGCTTTCTCAGTCTCTTGGTATAAATTATCAAGACAGGGATTCTGTGAATTCAGTGAGGGAAAACGTTCACCTCAGTTCCATTAGTAGCAGGCCAAGAGATGGTATCTCAGCACCTGCTCTGCTCTGTAGGGGCTGTGAAAATCAACTCTTTGAGAAAGGAGTTAATGGCAGCCTCGGACCCAGGGAAGATCTGGATGCAAGCTGCTGCCTATGGAAGGTTCAAAACAATGTGCTAGTTCTCAAGGAGGAGAAAAGTTTTATTTTATTTTATTTTATTTTAATGATTACACTTTAAGTTCTGGGATACATGTGCAGAACTTGCAGGTTTTTCACACAGGAATACATGTGCCATTGTGGTTTGCTGCACCCGTCAACCTCTCATCTAGGTTTTAAGTCCCACATGCATTAGGTATTTGTCCTAATACTCTCCCTCCTCTTGCCCCTCATACCCCAACAGGCCATGGTGTGTGGTGTTCCCCTCCCTGTGTCCATGTGTTCTCATTGTATACTAAATAATACTGCAACAAACATATTTGTGCATGTGTCTTTATAGTAGAATGATTCATAATCCTTTGGGTACATAGTAATGGGATTGCTGGGTCAAATGGTATTTCTGGTTCTAGATCTTGAAGAATCACCACATTGTCTTCCACAATGGTTGAACTAATTTACAAGTAGTGTTTTTTTCTAAGTCGCACTTCTATGTCCCACATTTCCCATGGAAGTTAAACTCTGTATCTACCACACATCTGTCCCCCAAATTTAAACTTAACATGCCCGCATACAGGCTCATCTTTACCTTTTCCCTTCCTGTTCCAGGTTTTCTAGTAAAAAAATATTCCAGTAAACCTGGATACTCAACTTTGCTTACACATACACATGGAAAGTGACAAAATCTTGTCATTTCTATCTTCCTACTCTCTTCCAATCTCTTCTTCCTACTATGCCAGCTGGGCACATTATTCAATTCTATCTTGAACTATTTCCTTTATTCACCTTTTGTCAGTTACAAAATTCTCTATTTCATTGCAGATATTTTTGTCAAATTTCTCTGTCTAAAACACACATTGAATCATGTCCTTCCCCTTCTTTATATCAGTCAAGGACTCCTCTGTCTACAAGACAACACTGAGATATATCTCCTAAGAAACTGTGGATTTGCTGTCTTTCTTCCTCTTTCCCTGATGAGCCTCCCCACTATCTTACTCACGCCTGGTGCTCCAGCTGTTCCACATAGACTGAGGTCTATCTCACCTCTGCGCCTTTATTTATGCTGTTTCTCTGCTTGGAAAAATTTTCTACCACTTGTTTATGTGGCTTTTTTTTTTTTTCAAGACAGGGTGTCATTCTGTCAACCAGCCTGGAGTGCTGTGGCACAATAGCACTGTAGCCTCGACCTCCTAGGGGCTGAAGCAATTCTCCTATTTTAGCCTCCTGAGTAGCTGGGACTATAGATGTGCACCATCATGCCTGGCTAGTTGTTTTTTGCTTTTGGTAGAGATGGGGTCTTGTTCTGTTTCCCACACTGCTGTCGAACTCCTGAACTCAAGTGATCCTCTGTCGCAGCCTCCTAAAGTCTTGGGATTACAGGTGTGAGCCCCTACACCCGGCCACGACAAACCGTCATTCCTCATATCAACACAAATTCTGTCTCCACTCAATGATTAACAAAAAGAATCAAAAGCCAAGTTTAGGACTACTTTATTTTGGTCGTACTGTGTATTCTACCTGTATTCATGAAAAAGTTTTTCTTATTCTCACCAGAACATAAATGTGTCAAGAGCATATACTGTTTTTACATCGTTTTTTATTCTTAAACTTTAGCATGGCCATAGCAAAACGTTTTGAACATACACAAACACACAACAGAAAAACTGTCATTAAGAGAGATATTTACATTGAAGAAGACCTTAAAGAGAGATATTATGATTTCTAATTTGAGATGTAAAGCATACTGTACTTTACAAGGAACATTTGAGTAGACATTTTATTTAAAGAACAATATTCCTTGGAAGTGATGAGTCCCATTTCTGTGAACAAAATAATCAAGCTAACACTTGTTGATGATGCTACAGAATGGATTGTGGTGTTTCTCAATGCGTTAAAAATTTACTAGTGGTTCCATAAAATATGATGTTCTAGGTAAATACATGCAGCAAGTTATGCGTTTTTCTTTAGCACTTACTTTATCTTTCTAATAAGTAAATTTTTAAATTTTCTTTTCATATCAATCTACCTTAGTAAAAAGACAAATTAATTAATTAATTATTAATTGGTTAGCCTACATACAGGTAATTTGAGGCTACAAAAAATTATAAATGTTATATAAGACATGCACATTTGGATTGCAGTGTGTTACAATTCAAATTAAAAAATGCCAAAAGATGACTTTTGAAGAACCTTAAATCTTTCAGTGATTTTAAAGTGAATCTTTTTTTCCATTCAAGGTTCAGCACCCTAGTCATTTTTCAAGCAGTATTCCAAAGCCAATGTGAATATTAAGCTTATTAGGTCACCTAGTTCAACACTTGTTTTCTAAACTCTTATGTTTGAATGGCTAATACCCACTTTAAGGAAATTTATCTTGCAGCCTTGCAGAATCAATTTACATTTAGAAGAACAAACAAACAATTCCAGTTCCATGATTTCCCTGTCATCTAGTTTATGTGTGTGTGTGTGTGTGTGTGTGTGCGTGTGTGTGTGTGTGTGAGTAATCTCTGTCTAGGAATACAAATGCTCTTCAATTTGGCTGCTTGGATATGAAAATGCATGCAACTGTGTGTGTGTGTGTGTGTGTGTGTGTGTGTGTGTGTGTGTGTGTGTGTGTCTGTGTGTACATATCTAAAGTGAGAAACAGTCATATGGCAGTTGTCATAGCAACATGACATTGTTTCCCAAGGAACAAAGTAAATAAGCACTTTTCACATGAAACCCACAATTGTCTTGACACTATGACATTTCCCCCTAAAGCAAGCCCTTAAATCAATAAAACGTTTCAGTACTAAGGAAGGGAGCTTCATGATTTATGCAGTTTGAGGTAAAATCCTCACCAAAGCACTTGAATACTTCCAAAGAAGAGACTTCTGTGGTCAGTTAAGCCTCCACTGCCTAAATTCTGAAGAGCAGCTTGCAATAGTTAAGGTCAAAAGGGTCACACTTATTCATTCATTCCTTCTTAGATGCTTTCAGGAATCGTTATATGGATATTTTGCCCTATGCTATAGAAGTGCCCTTATAACTGCACTATGAAATGGGTCTTAGAGGATGTCATTTATGTAAAACCAAAGAAAGCCTTAGGATTCAAGGTACTGTTGAGGTCGCAAAGGGATCTCAGGCATCATTTAGACTACTGTTTCTCATAGTTGTTCTAGTCTCACCTTGAGATTTTTTCTTTTTTATTTTGTTGATAAGACAGAGTCTCGCTCTGTTGCCCAGGCTGGAGTGCAGTGATGTGATCTTGGCTCACTGCAACCTTGCCTCCTGGGTTCAAGCGATTCTCCTGCCTCAGCCTCCTGGGTAGCTGGGATTACAGGCACACGCACCACCAAGCCTGGCTAATTTTGTATTTTTAATAGAGGCGGAGTTTCACCATGTTGGTTAGGCTGGTCTCAAACTCCTGACCTCTTGAACTGCCTGCCTCGGCCTCCCAAAGTGCTGGGATTACAGGCGTGAGCCACAGTGCCCAGCTGAGATTTTATATATGCTTTTTATCGTGTAAACCATAGTTTATATAACTTTTAAGGCATTTCTTTTTAATTTTGGCACAGGTTATTTATCTTGGTGTCTAGTTCCTGAGAGGTGCCATGCAAATGGTAGTTATAATTATTTTTAATATGTTTCTTTTTCTTCTTCGAATCACAAGCCACTTAACCTATCAAAACATTGAGATGGGAGACACAAAAGCATCAAATCTAAACAAAAAAAGATGAAAAGCATCCCTTTTCCTAAATCCTACATGAAGCTGTCTAGAGCATCATTTTCCTTTTTAATATAATGTACATTTAACATTTTCCTAGAATGTTTTAACAGTTTAAAAAACACCATAATTTCTTTTTCTAAGTACTTTGTTAATGAGTTAATAGAATAATACGTGTGATGTGTGTGCTTATCTGATAGTTATTTGAACTTTGTTGTATACCCCCTTTTTCTTTCTTTCTTTCTTTTTTTTCCCCAATAACTAATTGCTATTTAGGCACTCTGAAGTATTTTCTAGGGAGCTTAACTAGCCTTTGTAAATTAAACTATGGGCCATGTCCTCTTAATTGAAGTAGAAGTGCAAATAATTGACCTTAAACTTAAATACTTCACTTTCAAATAACAGTGTTCCATTCTGGCAACACAGAAAAAAATAAGCCTTTTGTCAGCATACAGGTTATTTACTAAAAGCTCAGTAAAGACTTATGAGAAGGGAAGTGTTTTATATATTATAAAAGAGAATGTTTTATATATTATAAAAACATACACCACATTAAAGGTACTCATATTTGTATTCCTTTTTATGAAGCATCACACTCTCTGTATCCATAATGATATTGAATAATATTATTAGGACATAAATCAACTTAGTCATTTCTCTTTTCTGAGCAAATAATAATCATTGGTGATTCTTCAAATTATATTTTATAGTTATTTGCCCTACCAAAAACACAAAAATCTGATGAAAGCGTGTGTTAAGTCTATGGGCAGAGAACTTTCAATTTCAATTAAAAGTGATATTAAAAAGTATAAATGCTATAATAATTTACATATTTTGGCTTTTCAGAATAATTCTATTGGTGGCTCTGAAACTCTGTTTAAACAGCAATCTTGAGCTCATAATGTGTTTAACAAACAATTGAATTAATAGTTTTTAAAGAAAACTGTTGTCAACTTTAATTGGTTATTTTAGTCTCTATTCAACATGAATAGTTTCTAAACTCCATATTCTAGACCATTTTTAATCTGTTTTTTTTTCTCTCTATTTCTTTTTAATTAATTCAACCAGTGAAACTTAAAATATGACTCAGAGACCAGTTGCTTCTCCATAAATATTTGGTTACCAGAATGCAATGAAGTGAATATAAAATTTGTGAGTAAGTGTTTGGAAGCTTTTACAGCAATATGACATTGCTGTTACATCTAGGTAAGTGATCAATAGGATTGCATTCAGCAATCTACAGCAGTTTTGTTTATTGGAATATATGTTACATGCTGAATATTAGTCATGACACTTGGATCATGTGTGATCTATGGAAGTTTGGAAAAGGGGAAAACGTAATTTTTCATAGATAACTGAAGAAACATGTGCATAATATGCCTATTATCATAAGTATTTACAGAGACGAAGTCAGAAATGTCTACATTCTAGATTCATCTCTGTCTTTTTTCTTCTGAGTCCATGTACCATGTACTTAATTTTTTTGACCTTATCTCTCTTGTTTCTAAACTTGAGATTTAAACTTCCACTGCAAAAATGTAAGAAAACTCAGAGAAAACTCAGATTCTGTTCCTTTTTTTGCATGCCTGTTTAATGAAATTATTTAAAAGTGGGTATAGTTTTGAATTTAGTCTTTCCCACTTGAGGTCACAATTAAATATGTGTCAAGCATTTCTTATGATCTTTATAAGTGAGCTTTTCAATTAATAATTCAATTTTCAAGTAATGTTCTATTATGTTTCTGTGTAATTTGTTTTACCAATTAACTTTTAAACATTTTGGTGTGTACAGTTTTCAGCAGTAAAATGAGGTCTGCACTAAATCTTCACACACATAGTTTTCTGTCAGCAGGGTGATTATTTTTTCTGTTTAAAACTTTTAAATTTAGATATAAATCACATATGATGACATAATATACCATAAAATGTACAGTTTTAAAGTAGCTATTCAATGTTTACATTCCATACTCACAATATTGTCCAATCATCCCTATTACCTATTTCCATAACAGTTTCATTGTCCTAGAAAGATGATGTTTTCAGTTCCCGTAGGCATATATCTAGGAGTGGTATATCTGGGTCACATGGTACATCTTTGCTTAATATTTTGGGCAACTAGCAAACTGTTTTTCAAAGTGGCTGGGTTAGTTTATATTCCTACCAGTAATGTATTAAGATTCCACATCTTAGTCAAGATTTCTTGACCTTTTTTTTTTTCCTTTAGTCATACTTATGAGTGTGAAGTGATGGATTATTTTGATTAACATTTTCAAAATTACTAACGATGAGCATCATGTGTTGAGTACCATGTGTTTATTAGCTATTTTTTTTTTTTTTTTTTTGAGACAGTAGTCTTTCTCTGTCACCAGGCTAGAGTGCAGTGGTGCAATCTCGGCTCACTGCAACCTCCGCCTCCTGGGTTCAAGAGATTCTTCCGCCCCAGCCTCCGGAGTAGCTGGGGCCACAGGCGCGTGCCACCATTCCCGGCTAATTTTTTTTGTATTTTTAGTAGAGACGGGGTTTCACCATGTTGGTCAGGATGATCTCGATCTCTTGACCTCCTGATCCGCCCGCCTCTGCCTACCAAAGTGCTGGGATTACAGGCATGAGTCACCGCACCCGGCCAATTAGCCATTTTATGTCTTCTTTGTAAAATTGTCCACTCAGATCCCTTTCTCATTTGTAATTAGTTTTACTTTTTGCTATTAAATTGTAATAGTTCTGTATATATTTTTTATACTACACCTTTATGAGACTATTGTTTATAAATGTTTTTCCCCTCCTGTGTGTTGGTTTTTACTTTTACTTTCTTTATAGTGTATTTTGAATTACAAAGGTTTTTAATTACGGAGAAATCAAATGTTCTATCTAAGAGGGCTTTGTCAAGCCAAGGTCTTGAAGGTTCACTCCTAGGTTTTCTTCTAAGGTTATTACCGTTTTAGCTCTTGCAGTTAGTCTTATCTTACGCTTTGAATTCATTCTGGTAAATAGTGTGAGTAAGAGGTCCAATTTCATTTTTTTGGCATGTGAATATTCAACCGTACCAGCACCACTTGTTCTAAAGACATTTCTTTCCCCTTTGAATAGTCTTGTCACCGTTGTCTAAAATCAACTGGCCACAGAGGTGTTGGTTTATTTCAGGACTCCCAATTCTATTCCATTCATCTATGGTTAGATCTGTATGGTCAGTACTATACCATCTTGATTACTGTAGCTTTGCAGTAAATTTCAATATTGGAAAGTACAAGTCCTCCAACTTTATAAATTTTTAGGTTTTGTCTATTCTTTGCCCCTTGCATTTCCAGATGAAATTGAGGATCAGCTTACTAATTTTTGTAAAAGGACAGCTAGAATTTTGATAAAGATTATGTTTAATTTGTAGACAAATCTGGATAGTATTGTTATCCCAGCTATGTTATCTTCCAATTCATGAACATAGATGTCTTCCATTTATTTATGTCTGGAATTTTTTAGTAATATTTTATAGTTTCAGTTCTTGCACTTATTTTGTAAAATTAATATCCTATATATGTTATTACTTTTGATGCAACAGTAAATGAAATTATTTTCTCAATTTTATTTTCAGATGCGTTAATTGCTGATATGTGAAATCTATTTAATTATTATGTTGATCTTGTATTTTTCACCTAGCTAAACTTGTTTACTAATTCCAATAATTTGTGTGAGTGCGTGTGTATATTCCTTAGAGTTTTAGACATACAAGATCATGCCACCTGTAAATGAGGGTAGTTTTACTTCTTTCTTTTCTTCCCAGTATGGAAGTTGGATATTTATTTATTTTTCTGCCTTTTTGCCCTGGCTAAATTCTCAGTACAATGTTAAATAGAGGTGGAGAAGCAAATACCTTTGCTTTGTTCTGAGTCAGAGGAAAGCTTTATGTCTTTCACCATTAGCTATGATGTAATTAGCTATTGGTGCTTTAAATATGTTTTTTATCAGGGTGAGGAAACTAACTTCTATTTGTAGTTTATTGACTTTTTTAAATCATGAAGAGGTATTGGATTTTTAAGTACGTTTTTTGCAGTTATTAACTGTGTGTTTTTCTTTTGTGTGTTTTTATTAATACTGTGAATCACAGTATTAATTGTATTTATTAAAACTGTGTTTTTATTAATACTGTGAATCACATTGATTTATATTTATATATCAAATATATTTTCTTATGCATTCCAAGAATAAATCCCATTTAGCCATGTGTATAATGGTGCTATGTTGCTGAATTTGGTGTATGAGTATTTTGCTGATGACTTTTGCATCAGTACTTGTAAAGGATATTTCTCTGGAGTTTTCTTGAGATATCTTTGTCTGGTTTGGGTATCAGCTTAATACTAACCTTATGGAAATATTTGAGATATGTTTTATTTTCTTCCACTTTATAGAAAAGTTTGTAAGAAAGGGTGTTAGTTTTTTTATACATGTCTGATGGAAGTCACAAGGGAAACCATCTGAGTCTATTTTCTTTTGTGAAAAGTTTCAATATTCTTACATATTATAGGTTTATTCAAATTAAAATAAATTTCTTGACTCAGCAGCTGCATCTCTAGAAATTTTCCATTTCACCTAGGTTATCAAATTTGTTTGCTTATAATTATTCACATCATTCTCTTATACTTCATTTTATAGTACTTCTCTGTCATTCCTGCCTTTAGTAATCTGAGATATCTCTTTTGTCTTTCCACTGTCCCTCCTCCATTTTTTTTTTTTTTTAATTTTTCTTTTGGGCAATCTAGCTAGAGATTTATCCATTTTAAAATTTTCTTCAAAATACAAACTTTTAAGCTTTTAAAATTGTTTCTATCGTTTCCTATTTTTTATTTTATTTATATCCACTGTCATATTTATGGTTTTCTTTATTCTGTTGTTGCTTTGCATTTCATTTACTTTTATTTTTCCATCTTTACCTGAAATGTTAGGTTATTGATTACAGATCTTTCATCTTTATTCATTTGTAATATAAGTGCTTAGAACTATACATTTTCCTCTAAGCAGTTCTTTGGCTGCATCCCATAAATTTTGGTATATTTCATTTTTGTTTTCATTTTCACAGTATTTTATATTTTCCTTTGTGATTTCCACATTTGTGAATTTCCTACATTGTCTTCGGTTATTAATTTCTAGTTCATGTGTATATTTGTGGTAAGAAACAATATTTAATATAATTTTAGTCATTTTAAATTTATTGAGACCTGTTTTATGGCATAGCAGATGGTCTTTATGGCGGGTGCTGCATGTGAACTCAGAATAATGTATATTCTATTGTTGTTGACTGGAGTATTTTATAGTATTGTTGTTGACTGGAGTATTTTTGATTTAGTTGGTTTCTAGTGTTAATCAAATCTTCTATTTCTTTGTTATATTTATCATTTAAAGTAGGAAACTGAAATCTCTACTATAAGTATTAAATTATTTTTCCCTTCAGTTATGTTAGTTTTGCTACATGTATTTTGGGACTCTGTTTTAGGTGTAATTTTCATTAGAATTTAATAACATGAAAATGTAATTTATTTTGGATACAGTCACCAAAGTCCGAATGGTAATATATGATTACCTAGGAGTTAAGTTTTCCTTATGCAAAGCTCAAAGAAGAGTATCTGGGGTTTCATCATGGAGGCATATTCTCTTTTTGAAAATATGCAAATAATTTCAAAGAACTGCTCCCTTTTCTCCTCCTTCTGTATTTTCTCACCTGTATTCTCTGCTACATTTTTTCCCCACCTAATCTTAAATTACTATTCCTAGATGTTTTTTAATTAGCAATTGAGAAACTCTTTATCTTTATGTATATTACCTTCCTTAAATTTTAAGTCTTTGCAGTAACAGATGTTTCCCTTATTCCAGCTTTATAAGTCAGCACTATTTATTCACAATTTCCTGATAAAGCTGAATTATATAACCATGGCATGATAAGACTGTCAATGAACTCAGCTTTGCCTATAATCATAATTCTATTTTCTTAATTTTATTCTTACCTCCAACCATTTTAAAAGCTTCTATGAAAGTATTTGCTACCTCTGCTCACCTTTATGTTGGAATATTCAACATTGTCCCTTGCAGATTCACATTCACCCTTTTTGATTCAGGACAGTGATATAATAAAAATCTCATCTTCCGAAAACCTGGCCCAACCACTTATTAGCTGTTAATATTAGCTTATTCGTTAATAATAATGTTTATTAGCTAGCTTATTATTATCTATTAGTTATCTTGACTTACTTCATTTATCTAAGCCTCAGCTTTTTTATATGTGTTGGTAAATTTACATACATAGGATTGTTATAATAATAACCCTAATTCATTATTTTTTTGTAAAGTTTATGAAAATACTGACTGCTCAAAAATACTAGTTTTAAAAGAATATTATGATAATTATATTTATTATTTTATCATGTTTCAGAAATTATTCTGTGACTAGCCTTCCACCCTAAGTCCCAGAACTGTTGCTTCTTTATTACATATTGCCTCTATCCCCATACTTATACATGAAAATTTTTTAAATTTATAATATTACATGAAAAGCATCCTCCTGTGGGCTGTGAACTTCACACGAGGACAGCTTATGTAAAAGTCATCCTTGAACCATCAGTACAAATACCTACAGAAGTTGGTGATTTTCTTTTTTTCAATTAAGCAGATTCTATACTAAAAGGGGTGAAAGTAGGCATCAAGCTGTTCTCTTCCTACATACAGTCCTATAAATACATTTGAGTTCTTTCATAAAAGATGTGTTTATCCCAATTCTACCACGTTGATCTTGGCAATGAAAAAAATTTTCTTGCCCTAAGTCTTAACTAAGTATGTTTGAAATCTATTCCTGAGTTCAGGTAAGTTTGAGATAAGTGACCCTTTTTTATTGAGAGGATAGATACTATGTCATTCTAGCTTTCTTGAGTCAGAATGGAGAACCAAGATCAGTTCAGAATATATATATGATCTATACGGGTTTAGTTGGATAGAGACTAAACATCAGGTCAATGCATTTGTCAGGTTCAAACTGTTTTCTGAAAGTCAGGTTAAAAAAGTAGTACTGAATTAGAAGATCAAATTGACTGGTAGCTAGGGAACCAAAAATTGATTTACTTTACAAAAGAGGTATTTTCTTTCATTTGCTGAAGGCGTTTGTTGTATGATATCTTGGAATATGTGGTTAAGAAAGAAAGATCTAAGTTTGACAGTGATTTTTAAAAAGGGTGTTTGATGTGTTTGCTGAGATAATGGAAAAATATAATAATTGTTTCTAATGAGTGTTGCCATCCTACTATTTACCTTTAAAATACTTATTTGTAAATGTGTTTACTGCGCTTAACAAATGTTTGATTTTGATGATTATTTCCTGATAAAATAATATTTATTGATGGTACCCGTCCTGGAGAGATTCACAGATTCAGTGAAGAAGTGTGGCTTTCAAAAATGCTCTGTTTTTTTCACTAGCAACTCTTCTTTCTCTTATATTAATTTAAAATATTTTATTTCCATCACAGTTTATGACTTATTTAACAGAAAATTATACACCATAAAATGTATACGGTTGTCTTTGCTGCTATTTACAAATATTATAGTTCTTTTCTTTTTTAAGGTGCTTGGAAGGAATGTATTTACTCATCTTTTTGATGTTAAACATGACCATGTATCTTACTCTGATCAATGAAATATGAACTAAAACAATGTTTGTTGCTTATGAATGGAGACCTCAAGAATCTGTGGTATTTGGCCAGGTGCGGTGCCACACCCTTGTAATCTCAGCATTTTGGGAGGCCAAGGCAGGTGGATCACTAGAGGTCAGGAGGTCAAGATCAGCCTGGCCAACATGGTGAAACCTCGTCTTTACTGAAAATACAAAAATTAGCCAGGCATGGTGGTGGTTGCTTGTAATCACAGCTATTTCGAAAGCTAAGGCATGAGAATCACTTGATCCGGGGGGGCGGGGGGGGGGGGGGGGGGAGGGGGGGGGGGGGGGGGGGGGGGGGGGGGGGGGGGGGGGGGGGGTGGAGTTTGCAGTGAGCCAAAATTGTACCGCTATACTCCAGCCTGGGGAATACAGCAAGACTCCATGTTAAAAAGAAGAAAAAGAAAAACAACAAGAACAACAACAAAAGTTTGATGGCATGAACTACTATATACCTTTCCCTTTGTTTGTGGCTTAAAACAACACACATTTATAGTTTCCCGGGTTCTAAAAGTCAAGAGTCTGAGCATGGCTTAACTCAGCCCTCTAGTTAGGGGCTCAATCATCTGCAATCAAGGTGTCATCCAGGCTGCATTGTCATCTGGAGGCTTATGTGAGGAAGAATCCATTTCCAAGCTCATGCAGGTTTTTTTTGTTTGTTTGTTTGTTTTGTTTTTTGCAAAACTCATCTTTCTTGCAGCTGTAGAACTAAACATCCAAGCTTCTTCAGGGCTTTTGGGTAGGGGACATTGTCAGCTCCTAGAGGCTGCCAGCAGTTTCTCAGATAGGTTCTCCCAATATGGATACTTCTTTCATCAAGCTAGCAAATAGAGCTTCTAGAAAGCAAGTCTGTTAGCAAAGTGGAGTTTCTTGATTGATAATATAACATCACACTGAGTGACTTACTGTGCCCTTTGCCACATTCTATTGATTAGTCGAAAATCACAGGTCTTACTTACTCAAGGGGAGTAAATTACCAATCATGGTGCACTACTGTAGAGAATCTACATCCATCCACCACACACAAGCAATGCCCACCTATCAAACTCTGCTAGATTTGGAATCTGAGTGAGAAAGAAAGTTTTATCATATTAAACTGGAGATTACTTAAAAGTTTTGGGAAATTACCCAAGTGGATTCTCAAAAACTTTCTACAAACATAAGAACCAAGGACTGGCTGGGCACAGTGGCTCATGCCTATAATCACAGCACTTTGGGAGGCTGATGTGGGCAGATTGGTTGCGCTTAGGAATTCAAAAACAGCCTGGGCAACATGGTGACACCCCATCTCTACAGAAAAAAAAATGGTGGGAAGTAGGGGCATGCACTTGTAGTCCCAGGTATTTGGGGGGCTGAGGCAGAGGTTGAGGCTGCAGTGAGCCAAGATCTTGCCACTGTATTCTAGCCTGGGCTACAAAGTGAGATACCCATGCCGGAAAGAAAGGAAGGAAGGAAGGAAGGAAGGAAGGAAGGAAGGAAGGAAGGAAGGAAGGAAGGAAGGAA
>NW_016107466.1:3830019-3859322 GCF_001604975.1 Cebus imitator | reverse complement strand
AAGAAGGAAGGAAGGAAGGAAGGAAGGAAGGAAAGAAAGAAAGAAAGAAAGAAAGAAAGAAAGAAAGAAAGAAAGAAAGAAAGAAAGAAGAAAGAGAGAGAGAAAGAAAGGAGAGAGAAAGAAAAATAAAGAAAGAAAGAAAGAAAGAGAGAGAAAGAAAGAAAGAGAGAGAAAGGAAGGAAGGAAGGAAGGAAAGAAAGAAAGATTGAAAGAAGGGAAAGGAAAGAAAGAAAGAAAGAAAGAAAGAAAGAAAGAAAGAAAGAAAGAAAGAAAGAAAGAAAGAAAGAAAGAAAGAAAGAGGAAAAAGAGAGAAGGAAAGAAAGAAAGAGAGAGAGAAAGAAGAAGAGAGGGAGGGAAAGAAAGAAGGAAGAAGGGAATGAGGGAAGGAAGGAGGGAAGGGAGGGAGGAAGGGAGGAAGGAGGGAAGGAAGGAAAAAAAAGAAGGAAGGAAGGAAGGAAGGAAAGAAAGGAAGGGAGGGAATAACAGAAACCAAGGACCTAGTTGTGGAAGGACTTTGACATGAATATCCCTTTTCCCATATCTATTCTGTCCACATCCATCACCTTTAACACACACTCCTTGCACTGAATTCTTTCAGTTCTTTCTCCCTCCTGGCTTTTCCTCAGACAAAGATCAACATACGTACTCTTATATTCTTAAAGACTCCTTGAAATATACCAATCCTCCTTCAGAC
The DNA here is from genome assembly GCF_001604975.1 of Cebus imitator. Taxonomy (NCBI): domain Eukaryota; kingdom Metazoa; phylum Chordata; class Mammalia; order Primates; family Cebidae; genus Cebus; species Cebus imitator. The sequence goes on along the minus strand of NW_016107466.1, from coordinate 3,858,628 downwards.
TCCCAAGAAGAACTTCTCTAACTACCTTCCCCACAACTAAGTTTCATGCCTGTCTTCTAATGTCCTCTGTCATAATGTATTATAATTGCTTTATTTTCTTTCCCACTAGACTGGAAGCTAATTGTGCACAGGAACCTTATGATATTCAGAGGCGAGGGCAAGTCCTGGTATATACATCACTCTATACATTTTATTAAAACAATGGAAGTTGTTAATAGTAGCATAAAATTTCAATTAGTTCACTGAATTGACCAGACATTTGACTTTATTAACTCTTTTTGCTCTGATGGCTGTTGAACAAGAAATGGCGCGAGTTTCTAGCTAACAGAGTATGCTGTTAAATTTTGATTTTCTCTGTGGATTTGTGCCAAGGAGCTCAGGAGAGAGCCACACTTTCATACAACACAAATGAGTAGCTGAAAATGAACTAACAATAATAAGCTAACACATTGTTACACCATCAGAATTATTTCTGGAATCTTCTGTGTTATTGGCTTCTGTATATCTGCACACTATTTTCTGTTAAAGGAGCCTTCAGAATATTTAGCTAATAATGCCAAAGCCCCATGGCAACATTTTTTATTAGAAGCTTAATTTCTAAATTTAGTGTAAAAGAAGACTATCGTATAGAGGAATAACTCCAGTTGGGATTTTTTTTTTTTTTTTTAAAGAAAATCCTGTTACTTTGGTTCAATAGGAAATACTACAAGATTTTGACAAGTAACTTTAAAAGGTAAGGTTTTGGAGATTTTCCAGGATATTTTAATTATGCTTAAACCTAATTTCTAAAGAAAATGTCTTCTTCAGACAAATAATTTTTGAGACATAGACATATTATATTAAATAACCCCAGCACAGCATTTTTCTGTGTGGATGATAGTATATTTTATGTAACTTTTCAGATTTAATCTATTAGATAGACTACTTATCTGTGTGACTTCGCAGAGATCTTCATCTCAGAATATTAATATTAAAATAATTTATTTAACAACTAAAAAATGCAAGTAAACTATTTTATACCTTACAGTTACCTGACTCATAATTGCACATAAAAAATAAAATTATATAAGTTGAGGCTGGTAAGGCTTTCTAACTCCCTTGTCATTAAAAGAAAAATCAGTGAAAACCTTTAAGTAATTTTGGTTGAATGAACTAAATCGCTTTGCCTTTTTCATCTTCTTTCAGCTTCCAGGTTTTCCTCATTTCCTTCTGCTGTCCTGAGCTGCTGGTATCCCTTGCTTGTTTACATTGGGATTTGGTATTCTTGTCAAGACTCATAAGAAGGAAAGGTCAGCCTTACCAGTGTTCCTCAAAATTCATGTTATCTTTAGTCGTTTAACCATTTATCCCTGTAGAGGTTTTGCCTTACTTGATTACATGGTTTTAAAATGGCCGCTTATCATTCCATTTTTGCAGAGAAAAATCTTTGTTTTTAGTTTGCAGCATTCTTCACTTTTTCCCCTACTATATTCTGAATGCACTTTTTGCTTCCTCTTTTTACTCTAACGGAAGAGACATAACTCTGCTCTTTTAGGCATTGACAGTAGTTTCCCTGTTGGCTTTAAAGCTTAAAATTTGGGGCAAAAATATGGCAATGGTGTCACTTCCTGTGTAACACCATGTTATTTCCTGTATAACCATACCGTTCTTGTGGTAATATCATTAAATTTTTCTTACCCACTGGACTGTGACAGCTCGTAAAGATTTCATTTAATCATTTTATACCTGGCACTATGTGAATTGCCCTTTTCCTAGTTGTTAAGAAACCTTGGTAGGCATATCATACACATATCCAATTAAATAAAAAAAGATCAAACTATGTCTGTGCATAAATTGAACTGTCTATATTAGATATAAGTTACTTACAATTCTTAGAACCTCCAAAGTAATGCCAAGTTGACGTTTTGAATTTTTTTTTTTTTTTGGCAGAATTGTAGCTTTCTCACCGCTTAGATACATTTTAAAGTATAGCAAAGAAGTTTACTGTTACTTTTTAAATTTTTGATTTGTTTTCTACTGCTAGCTTAAACGTTTAATAATATCAGTGGAATAAGTAACAAATACGCATAATGCCATTTATTGGACTCTCTTCTGTATTAACCATCGTGCCTGGCATTTTGTGCACATTAACTTAATCTTCAAAAAGACTACAAGGTAGAACTGATTTCCATTTTTTAGATGAAAAAACTGGTACTCAAAGAAGTTAAATGATGTTTTCCAGGATATGAAAATATCAAGTGACAAAACTAATTTAAACAATGGTAGCTAACAGCTAACCCCAATTCACCCCAAGGCGCCTCTTTGCATAATAGTACATTATACTTAGATGATTTGTTTATATGATAATGGGGGTAGGTAAAGCTATTTTGGAGCCCAACCCAAAATACTGCAATGCCTAAACCTACCGTGACTTCATTTCTGTTTCCAATGTCTTGTTATATAATGTAATTTTCCTGAGAATTATTTTTTAACTACATGAAAAGGGAAAAATAACATGTTAAATCATGTTTAGAAAATACAAATGTAACACTATATCCTAGATACTGTGCTAACACTTCATATACTTTACATGCTCAGTCAAAGGATACTGCTAATAATATGGTTTTAGTCATTTAACTATCATTACTAAGCACCTTGGAAATTAAGAATATAAAGATAAGTAATACACAAACCCTCAAGAAAATTAAAGTACAGTGAAGGCAAGATATATTCTTTATGTATATCACTTATATATGTTGTCAAAGTGATGTGTTTGGATTACACCTGGAACCATAACAGCCAAATGTTATAGTCGAGGACCCTGGAAAAGGAAGTTGGGGACAGTTTCTAGAATCAAGAGGGGAAATATCAATATAAGGGAAATGGAGATTTAATGTTTGTTCTTTCTGTTCTCTGCTGAGACTTATGGTGGCTGACCTAATAGTGTTGACTCTGTCCAATATCTAGAGACACCTTTTGGTGGAGGAGCTGCCAGCCTTCAGATGAGCTTGACAAATATTGTTTTCTTCCTGAACTCTTGCAGTTGATTTTCACTCTAGCATTCTAAAAAATAATGTGGACTTTCTGCAGTTTAGCATCCAATATCTACATGTCACCATTTAATATAAGCAAGAATACACATGAAGATAATACCTTTTTCAGTCTACATGTTTTCTTGAAAAGAATGTTTAAGGGTATATCATCGTATTAGGTGCTCAAATTTCTTTTTTATTTTTTTGTTAGTTTATTTTGGTTTGCTGAAAACAGGAGAAAAAAAATGGCGTGAAAGCCACATAACTCAAAGTAAGATATTTTTATGTACATCCACTTGAATTTGAGACTATAAATCACTATAATTCTAAATTTCAAAAAAACTTTTTGGCTCAACACTGTGCCTAGAAAATTTAAGACCTAATAGTTTTCTGATTTCAATTAAATAAATGCTTTAAATAATACTTTTTACTAAGCATAAAATAGTTATATAAATGTACAGGTAAAAATGTTGAATAAGGTACTTATTCTACCAATCTTATAAAGATGCTTGAAATTAAAAGTAACTTTTATTTCTTGTCTCTTATTGAAGATCTATCCATTAAACATTTATTAGTTATATCAAATGTTACATAAGGCCATAATGAAACAATGAAGAACATGTATTTTTTCAAACTAGATTTACAAACAGTTTTATTGACTTTTGCACTTAAGTTCCAGCCTCAAAATTTTCTGAAGGACACAAGTATAATGTGTTATCTATTGCCTCAGAATATTGAAAAATGAAATGTATAATAGGAATATGTATTTTATACTTATATTGAATGACAAAGCATTCATCTCAAGTATGACTAAATATTAATAAATCCCAATCTGAATAGAAAATCAAAGAAGCAAACAATTCTATTATGCAAATAGCAGTAATTTATTGTGCAGTAAGAAAATAACAATCTCTAAAAATAAATGTTTGTAACATACTATCTTATGCATATAAGTAGATCAACAGTTTATTCCACAGTCCTGTGAAGCTTGCCAACAGATCAAGACACAGTTAAGAAGCTAAGATGTTTAAAGACTTTATTTGTTTTATATTGTTTCCTCTAAGATCATTATTATTGAAATAGCGTGTGTTTGTGTGTGTGTGTGTGTGTGCGTGTGTGTGATTTCTGTAGTATACATTTTTCTCATTCAAAAAACCTGATTCTGAAAACTGAATTTCCCGAAACATTCTGATAGAGAAACAAATCAGTTTCCTAGAGTTAAATGGAACAATAGAATCATGTATTTTATATTCAGAATTTTCTTCCACAGTGGGATTAATTTTCCAGCCTCTATCACTCATTCATTGCATATTTATTGGGCATTTTTTATTTGCCAATGCTTACACTGAGCAACATAAATACTATATTGAGTGAAAATAGATATAATTTCATGAAGGTATAGTCTGGTGAAGAAATACTTTACTTGAATAATTATATATATATATATATATATATATATATATAGTATTTAGTTCTGTACTGTGGCAAGTGCTATGAAGGAGGGGAATATGATAGGTGGTATTGTCTTAATTAGGAAAACCAATAATAGCTTATCTGGGGAAGGGATTATTTGAGTCTGAAAATATCCAATAGGCAGTATTGCACTGCCCCACACCTCCATGCCAAATGAATAAAATGAAGATTTTCAAGAAGAGTTGCATGAGTGTCTATCCCAAGGAGGGTTCAGGTTTATGAATTAACTGTGATAATGGCATTCTGTGAATAAGATGTAGGTGACCACTTCTATGCTCCAAAATCTTGGAACACAATACCTAAAGAGGATATTAAGGGCCAACACTTTTGAGAGGATAAGATGGAAGCTGAATAATTATTCTCAGCCCTCACTGCAGATAAAATGAAAGAAAATGTGTCAAAATTACACCATTTTTATTTAAAGAAGATTGCATCATGCATTAACAAAGCATACATGCAGTGCCTAGAAATCATTAAGAATATATGTTTGGAATAGAAAGAATTTTATCTCCCAGAACTATTCTTGTTTTCCTTCTGCTTCCATCTTTCTTTAATAGCCCAAAAGCTTCAGGATCATTGGCGGTCAAAAACAAAGTCACCATCTATAGCATTGCTATGTTTAACCAGTGGCCACGTCCTACCTATTCCACATCAATGATATCATTTTTATTCCACCATCACTGCTGTAATTCAGGTCTGTAATATATTTCAGCTAGAGTATTCTAATAAACTCCTAAGTGGTCACTGGAGCTCAGACTGTCATTTTGTTATTCATTTTGCACATTGGAACTAGTGTTCTCTCCTTAAAGTACATCTCTAGTCATGAGACATCCTTTCACAGACTTCAGTTAGTAAGTAATAGGGAATGTTGAAAGTTTTAAAATGCATTAGCATATAATTCATGCTTGTTCTCAAGAACTATTTACAACAACTTATATTGTTTTATCTCGATAAAAATATATTCCCATAATAAATTTACTGTACAGATATTTATTGGGTATCCACTATATGCTAGAAATTAGAGATACAAAAGTAGAAAAAAGAAGAAAATTATCTTTCTTTCTATAGCTTGCAAATTAGCAACTTATACATTTGAATACAAACATTTCCATAGCAAATACAAGCTATAAAAAGCTAAATGTCATAGGGATGCAGAACAAAGTTATTCTGGCCTAATTCATTCTGTGATATTTTTTCTTTGAGTTTTCTGTTATGAGTCTATCAGAAACTGCCTAATTTCTTTAAAGTGTGTTTAGATACGAGAGTAATGACACCATTATATTAGAATTGTAATTACTTCTCTATGTCATCTCTGGCTTTGCACAAGATTTAATTATGTTACTGACAAATTACTGTATCATGATTATTCTCAAAACAACAGCATATTCCATTGATGCTTCCTTTTGAGGAACATAGGTATTTTAGATGCTATTGTTTATTACAAATTTATATTTAGCCTATTTTATAGATATATGTACACACATTTTGCAATTGAAGAGGTGATACTGTTCCTTCTCTGGCTTTTCATTTAGTTTGATATAGTCTATGTTGAATTTTCTGTTATATTAACTAATATGCTGATATTTATTATCATAATAACTAATAAGTTTATATTTATAACTAATATTATAGTATAAGTAGAAAACTTAGTTATAAATTTTAATTATGAATTAAATTGTGTAAAGATATTCAATTTGTAGTTAGCAAATTTAGCTTACTTTTCTGTTCACAAGTAATCAGGTATAAATATAAAGATACACATACGCACTCACCTATATACTTATAAACACACAATAGTTTGTATGGATGCTTGTAACAGAGTTATTGATTTTGATCTTTCTTTAGTGTGACTTTCAAAATAGGCCTGTGAAATGAATGATTTTTGCAGCTTCCTATAGAGGTTAGAATACAGATGAAAATCCATTGCTTTCGAGACTTTCTATGTCATTAGGAAAAATCTCAAATTAAAGGAATGGCATCATCTCTTCCCCTGCTCCACTTCTAACCCCTGGAAATGAACATTTTTTAAAGAGCTCATTTGCCTAAACCATAAGTTTTGTGACAATATGACTTTAATTCAGATAGCATGGAATTCAATCTAGGCCGACGTAAATTTGAATCTATTGTTTCTGTTCCTTAGCTCTGTGATATTTTTACAGTAGTTTAATCTCTCTGAGTTTCATAATATTTTTGAAAAATCACAATAACTACTTCAGAGTTCTGTTGTGATTTTCAAATGAGATGAATGTATCTAAAGCCCTTAGCATGTGCAAAGCACTTAAAACAGGTTTATTTCTGTCTCTATATCTGGTATGTTTCTGTAAACAAGATGTCATTTTGAAAATAGTCATCTAATATTTTGTGTAAATAAAATATTTTCCTATTATCCCCAGCCTCTGACAGTTTTAAATTCAAACCGAGATAAAGAAATCAAAATGCTAAAGGGCAAAGGACAAGGTCAAATCTATGAAGCATAAGAATAAAATAAAATTCTGAACTTTCAGCCCGGATCCTGATTCCTCAGAGGCTGTGAAACCACCTTTGCAAAAATTATAGCAGTGAGAAAATTATGATAGTGAAAGAGATCTGACCTAACCAACTCCATCTTGCCTTTAATCTCCAAACTGCCCTTAGTCATTCCTGGGTGCAAGACCATGTTGAGAGAAATCTACTTGATAGTTTAAATGATAATGACCCTTTCCAAAACTAATAAAAGGCCACAAGAATAGGATTATGAGAGAGGTGCAAATTCTGCCAAAGCTTAGATGTAGTAAAACAATTAATTTGTAACTTTTCCAATTGCTCCAGTAAATAACATGACTGTTGTCGAACCTAAGATTGGCCTTTTGAGATGTCTTCTCATACTTTTGCATTTATGACGACTGGATGATTCTAGATCCATGACTCATGACTCAATGATCCTGTGGTCCCAACTCAGAAGCAGGTTCAGCAAAGAAGGACTAGTTTCCATATACCTATGACACACCAACGAATCGGTACTCCCCCCTCCCTAGCCCCTGCCTACCAAACTGCCTTTAAAAAAACCTTAGCTCTGAATTTTTGGGGAGACTGATCTGAGTAATAAAACTCCACTCTCCTGTTTAACCAGCTCTATGTGTATTAAATTCTTTCACTCTTACAATTTCCCTGTGTTGATAAATCAACTCTACCTGGGCAGTGAGCAAGATGAACCCTTTGCGTGTTTGCAGCTGTATCAACTGCTCAGGTAGTTATGTTGACTTCTTTGGCTACTGATATTCCATTAAGCTCTCCATAACAGAACTCCTCAAGTGAAGCAAACTGCTCCATGATACCAATCTAGGTTTCAAAAGTACCTAAGAAATTCCTTTAAAACAATTCACGTGCTGGAAGAATCTAGCACAGATTGAACAAAACAAGAAAACTAGGCCATAGCTCATTCTAGTCTGTAATTGCTTTGAAGTTCACCAGGAAACTGCAATCATAATCATAAAGTATATTTTGCTTTTCTTTCTTTCCAAACCATTTTTTTCTCTTGATCTCTCCTTTCCCCCTCCTTCCACTTTTCTGATAGATTCCAAGGACAGGAATACAAGTGACTCTGATGAGGTTAAATTATAATACATTTCTTTCTCTTATTTGTTATAGTTCTATATCATCGGTATTTTTATTTTTTTGTTTTTCATTCACTTGTTTATCTTTAAATTACAGTTGATTTGAATTGCAGGGTGATGTCATTGGGGAATAATCATCTAACTGAGGACTAAGATACTGAAATGGGGTTGTTCCATTGACCCCTTTCCTGGGTAGGAACTGGAGTGGCTCATTTCACTCAGCCCATCACCGGTCACTCCTTTGTGGGCAGGAGTATGAGAGGGAGCGAGTGTGGGAACCCAAGTGAATGAATGCTGGAACTGGCCAGTCACTCTTCTCTGGCAGGAGCAGGTTCTGTGTAGCCCCGCAGCAGCATCCAAGTGTGTTACAACCAATGCTCGTTCAGCTCTGCCGTCTGGGGACAGCCAGGTGCCCACCAGCTAAGTGGAGGGTCAAGGTGGCAGCGCCTGTCCTCTAGGAAGGGTCCTTGTTCAGCATCCAGGAAGAATCAGGTCACACATGAACTGTTTGAAAGGTGATAAATGCAGATTTCATTGAGTGGTGTATGGCTGTCAGCGGAAAGGGAGGCTGGAAAGGAGATGGGAAGGTGATCTTTCCATCCCCTCTCCAAAGCCGCACTGTCTCAAGTTAGCCGCTTCTGTCCATAGTCTCTGATGCTCAGTTGCTTCTCTGCTCACTGCTCAGCCACTTGCTTGTATCCTCAACACCTAGCTGCTTGTATCCTTGACACTCACCTGCTTGTGCTGTTTTGCCAGGTAATGTCTTTTAAGGGCACAGGATAGGGATAGGGTAGGCCAAAAAAACAACATTTGGATGGAAAAACAAGATCCATTGTTTTCTCTTAGTACTGCAGTTCCAGGCTTAAGGGTAGGGTTTAGTCAGAAGCTTGGCCCTTCTGTATTAATACTGTAGGGGCTATAGGCCGTTGGTCCTCTAAAGATTGGCTTAAAAGATCACTGATGTGAAGCAGATTGATTAATAGGAGAAAAGGCATACAAATTTATTTAATGTGCATATATGGGAGTCTTCAGAATGAAGACCCAACTTCCCAATGAGTTACAGAAACTTACCTTGAGGTTACAGAAGGAATGGGGACTGGATCTTGGTAAAACAGATTATGGGAGAGGAGAGGAGAGGAATTCTAATGAGGATCAATAAATGATTGCTAGGGATAGTGGTCGAATTTAAAAACAGAGGTTAACATGTAAATAGATTTCTTTGGAATTCAAATGATCCATGGAGACAGTCATTTTCCTCATAAAAAGGATCTGCTCAGGTGTGGTTGCATAGTGGCCTTATTTTCTGCAATAGACAATGAGGTAACAGAGAGAGGAAGAAAAACAATTGCTCTTCTTAGTGGATCTGGATTTTAGGTAGATAAAGGAACTTCATCTTTTTTGGGAGAGATGGTGTGAGGGAAAGGTCAGAGATAACTTGATGTTTCTTAAGTTCAGCATGACACAATGTCATATTTTGGGGTATTGGATCCTAAGTCCCAACAACGCTGAAGAGATAAAGGAAATATTTTGTGTACATGTGAAAACAAGAAGTTAAATGAGGAGGCTGGAATAATAAATGTAAATGAAGCAATGGCATTTGATTTATTATAATAAATATTTCCATATAGTTAGCTGTGGGAGCTTGTGAAGAAAGTTACTATGATTCAGGTGTACAGTGAAAGTGAATCTGACACCTCCAATCTCTTCTGAATCTGAGAGGGTGAATGGAATGGGATTCGCTAGGAAATCTCTCTTGAGTAGTGAGGGGTGCAGAGTAAGTAAAGTAAGGGCTCTTCATAAAGAATATGCAAAGTATATGCAAAGCCATGGAAACCAAGTGACAATATATTTGGTGGGCTATGAGAAGTTCACAACAGACAGTGGATAGAGAATGGTGGAGAGACAATTCTATGCACCTTTTATTCAAAATGTTGTGAGAAACTGTCTACCTTTGTTACAGTAATAGCTTATCAGACATGAGCAGGGCAGGAGAGTCCCCCACTGTCCCACCAGGAATGTCAGGTGACAATCAGGTGATAGGTGGTTATTAACTGTCTCTCCAAAATAATAAGTGGTCGCAGCTGGTGCCAGAGAAAATCAGTCTCTCAATAGATAGGAAAACCTGAAACTGCAGATCAGCAACTTCCCAATACGATCTTAGGAGCTGGGTGAGTGGTTTCAAGCATGCACACTAAGAAGCAAAATGGCAGAGTTTAACTGGTATATGACCCCATCTAGTGACATTTGATTGGAAATGGAAGAATGCCTCAAGTGAGCATGTGTGTTTACAGCTCCAGTAAACACACTGCATATGTGGCCCCTTCCAAGTGCTAGCAGGCCACTGCTCATGTGGATAGCCCAGCCTAAGGGAATAATCAGTGGAGACGGGTCACAAGACCCCAGAAGTACAAGTAAGCCAACATATAGAACCTTAAGTCAAAGGTCAAACAGTGCATTCAATCTCTTGAGTCAGCCACTTGGTCATTTTCCAAGTGTACTTTTTATTCCTGCTCCAAAGCTTTTTAGTAAACTTTCACTTCTGCTCTGAGACTTGCCTCAGTCTCTCCTGCCTTATGCCCCTCCATGGAATTCTTTCTTCTGAGGAGGCAACAATTGAGGTTGCTGCACTTGTATGCATTCACCACTGGTAACATCTTGACCACTCACCTTCCTAATCACCCTTTTCATCTCATACCAATTCAGTTAGGCTTTTTTGTTCAAACCACCCCACGGACATCACTTGTCAAGATTATCAAAAGGATGAAAGATACCCAAGTGCTAGTGAGAATATGTAGAAGACACCCTTGCATACTTGTGGCTGGAGTATAAAATGGTGGGTTTCTTATGGAAAACAGTATGGAGGTTCCTCATATTGTTAAAATAGCAGTATTATGTAATCCAGAATTCCCTCTTCTGAGCATCTATCCAAAGGGAAATGAAATCGGCATCTCACAGAGATATCTACACTTCCATGTGCCCTGCAGTATTATTCATTATGGCCAAGATAATGAATCAACCTATACATCCATCATAGATGAATGGATAAAGAACATGCGATGTATATACACAGTGGAATACTATTCAGTCTTAAAGAAAGGAAATTCTGTCATTTTCATGGATAAACCTTGAAAGCATTACATTAATTGAAACAAGCTAGGCATATTAAGACAAATATTGCATGATCGCATATATGGTACTGGAAAATGTAGAACTCTTAAAAACAAGGAATAAAGTGATGGTTACCAGAGGCTGGGGTGGAGAAGGGATGGTGAGAGTGATACTGATCAAAGATTACAAAATTTTAGTTAGAAAAGAGAAATAAATTCAAGAGATCTGTTTTCTGACATGAGGACTATAATTAATAACAACATATTACATGCTTGAAAAGTGCCGAGGGAATAGATTTTAAGTGTTCTCATCACACATAAATTATAAATATGTGAGATAATACATACGCTAATTAGCTTGATTTATCTATTCCTCAATATATGCATATTTCAAGACATCATATTGTATACCACTAATGTATATAATTTTTGTCAATTTAAAAAATAAATTAATTATTTTAAAAAATTACCAGTCATCTCTAGGTTGACAATCTTGTTGTCAGTTCTGCTCATCCAACCTCTTATCAACATTTCACCAAACTTTTCTCTTTAAAGCAAATTTTTCACTTGGCCTTTAGGAGACACACACTCCAGTTTCCCTCCTGCGTGACTGCATGTTATTCTCTCCATTTTCATTTCCTTTGCTGGTTCCTCATCTCTTCCTGACTTACAGACAACAGCATTCCCTGAGCTAGTCCCTGACTCTGTTCTCCACTCTGCCATTGCACATTGCCTTGGAGGTCTCATTCTGTTTTATGGCTTTTGATTTAGATACGCGGAACTCCACAATTACAGATCCATTCTTAATCCCAAACCCAGCCCTAAACTTGTGTGCTTAACTGCCCTACTACACATTAGATATCAATGTCTAACTAATTTTGAAAAATTATCATGTCAAAAAGAGACCTACTGGGCAGGGTGCGATGGTTTATGCCTGTTATCCCAGCACTTAGGAAGGCTGAAGTGGGCGGATAGCTTGAGCCCAAGAGTTTGAGGCTAGCCTAGGCAACATGGTAAATCTCATTTCTTCAAAGAAATATTAATAATAATACAAAGAAAGAGAACTGTTGATATTTCCCATCCTAGTATGTGCACACATGTGCATGCATACACATACATACATACACAGATACACACAGAAAAACCATGTTCCTATACCAATTTTAGCACTTTTAATAAACGAAACTTGATTAGCTCTGGTCTGTGGGAATCAATATTGACTCATTTTTTTTTTCACATTCCAGTTGTTATTCATTAAAATTATCCTGAATCCAACAATTTCTCATCACTTCCATTGCTAGAAACCTCATCAATCAATTATCAGATTTGTACCATATGTACCTCCCAGTAAAAACAAACAATGCATTATATTCTCCAGCATATATATTTATTAAATTTTAACTATAAGTAATTAATATATTATTATATTAATAACGAAGTGAACAGAATTTTAAAATATTCTAGTTTATTAAAGTCATATTGAAAACATTCTTACTGACAGTAAAATTACTTTTATTATTTTAGTTACCATCATTTCACAAAAAAGACTTCATTATTTTTGAAAATCTTAGTTTAGTAATTTCAGGTTAGAACCAGACTTTTTTTTTTTTCTTGACATAGGGTCTCACTCTGTCTCACAAACTGAAGGGCAGTGCAACCTCAAACTCCTGGGATCAAGAGATCTTTCTGTCTCAGCCTCATGAGCAGCCAGGACTGTAAGTATGTGCCACCACATACAGCTATTCTTTTGTCTTGAAGACATAGGATCTCTCTAAGTTGTCCAGATTCATCTCAAACTCCTAGCCTCAAGCCATCCTCCTACCTCTTCGGCCTCCCAAAGTGTTGGGATTATAGGCATGTACCACTACACCTGGCCTGGTGTGCTATGATGTGCATAGTTTATTTTTATTTTATTTTTAGTGGTTCCCATAACCTCAAAAAATAGTTTTTTTTAAGATTCAAATTTTGAAAATGAATTTTTCACTGAGTTTTCTTTATTATTAGATTTATCAATTTATCTGCCAATTGTGGGCTTTTTGCTGAAATTCCTTACTAAATCAATTATCTGTGCAAACTAATTAGAAGATAGTGTATCTTCATGGTTTTAACACACAGATTTGAAATGACAAGCTCTTAGAAGATTTGTAAGTTGGTTGGAAATTTCTATGCCCAGGTTTTTAAATGGTACAGGTAAAAGAGAACTAATGACATATTTAAGATAATTTTAGTAACAAAAGGCCATCAAATAGAAACATTTCAAAAATCCATTTCCAAAATGCTCTCTGAAGTACACAATTTTTTAACATGTTTCTTTCTTACTTACTTAAAAACATAATTTGAAAGATCAAATTAAAATTTGTTTTCCTCAAAAACATATTTTAAGTGATTTAATACTAATAATCATTTATTACATGAAAGTGATGAAATCTGATACACTTGTCCTTTTGTAAAAAAAAAAAAAAAAGAAAAAAACCAGTTACTTTATCTTTGCATTTCATAACTTTTCATGTATTTGGACATGAAACAAGCAAACTGCTGTGCATCTAAAAATGTTCATTGTCCCATCCATCTCATTAGAAGATGACATGAAAAGTTCAAAACTAAATAAAAACCTTATATTAAACATAAAGATGTTTTTCTTTAGCATGTAAATTGTTCTATATAGCAAAAAAACGGAAGCAAATTGATGAATGTGGGAACAATTGGGATTCTTGGGAATGTTACACTGTTGAGAGAAATTGGATGGCAGCAGAAATGTATATAATACTTGTGGATCTGAGCTTTAGATTAACTGAGGGCACTAGTGCCAATCAAGATTGTAAACAATAGTAAGGCTTAATTACTTTCTTAAATTTAAACAGCATTCTAAATGGAAGTCCTTTTTTACCATTTTGTTTTACCTTCTGTCACTGGCATTCTTGGGGAGCATGCATGTTACGTTAATGACTACAAGTTAATTTATCAATTATTCAGCAGACAGAATCATTTTTAAAAACACGTATGTACATCTGTCGTAAGGAAAATGAAAACTAAACCTCAAAATGCTCTTCAAAGTAGTTAAAATTAAAAAGGTGTAAAAGATTATGTAAATTAGGACATGGGACAAAAAGAACCCTTATCAACTGCTGGTATGAGTAAAAATTGGTATAGCTATTTTAGAAAATTGTGGCTGGGTACATTGGTTCAAGCCTATAATCCCAGCACTTTGGGAGGCAGAGGCAGATGGCTCACAAGGTCAGGAGATCAGGATTATCCTGGCCAACATGGTGAGACCCCGTCTCTAGTAAAAATACAAAAATTAGCTAGGCTTGTTGGCACATGCCTGTAATCCCAGCTACTTGGGAGACTGCAGCAGGAGAACAACATGAACCAGGGAGTCAGAGGTTGCAATGAGCCAAGATTGTGCCACTGCCTTCCAGTCTGGCGACAGAGTCAGACTTTGTCTCAAAAAATAATAAATAAATAAATAAATATAATTGTTTGGTAGGATCTACTAAAGCAGAATATATGCATCCTCAAGACTCAACAATTCCAACGCTGCCTAAAATAAATGCAACTTTCTACCCAAAAGAAAGTACTTTCTTAGTAGCACTGCCTGTAAAGGACAAAAAAATGTGAAGCTATCCAAATGGCTTTTAAAGAATGAAGAAATTTTCATCAGTATAGTTCTATAATAAAACACTGTAATCTGATGAAAACAGTTCTACTGTTAAACAAAATGACTTGAAAAAAAAAAAAAAACCCTTATGGCCATGTTAACTGAAAGAAACCACATATAAAAGAATATATAATCTAAGATATTATTGTAGCCTAAACTGTGTGCCCTCAAAATTTATATGTTGAGGAACTAAACCCCAATGTGACTACATTTGGAGATAGAGGTTACAAAGGAAATAATAAATGTTAAATAAAGTTTAAAGGGTAGTGCTCAATATAGTAGAACAGATATGCTCACAAGAAAAATAAGAAACTCTAGAAACTCTACAGCCTTCTGTCTTGCAACATTCACAGAGGTAAGGCCATGGGAGAAAACAGCAAGAAAGTGGCCACCTCCCAGCAAGGAATAGAGCCTTCACCAGAAGCCAAATCTACCAGCACTTTGATCATGGACTTCTAGACTCTGGAAATGTGAGAACATTAATTAAATTAATGTCCATTATTTAAGCCATCCAGTTAAAGGGTTAAAGGGGTTTTAATATGGGAGTCTGAGATGACTAATACAGATTTTGGTAACATGAAGTAGGGGTTAGTACTGAATAAATACTTGAAAATGTGGAAGAGGCTTTGCAATGGGGTGATGAGTAGGGGCAAGAGTTTTCAGTTGTCTCCTAGAGCAGCCTTGACTCTCTTAAAGGGAGGGTTGGTAGAAAAATGAATGAGCTGCACAGAGAGTATATAGATATCCTCATAAACAGAATGTTGGCAGAAATATAGGCATTAAAAGCCACTCTAGTGAGGGCTCAGACAGAAATAAGGAACATGTTAGAAACGGAAGGAAAGTTGATCCTTGTCATAAACTGGCAAAGAACTTTCCTCAATTGTGTCCTAGTGTTTTGTAGAATGAAGCAATTGTGAGAAATGAAATTGGATATTTAACTGAAGACATTGCTAAGTAAATTTTTATAGGAGTGCCTTGGTTTCTTCGTATCACATATAGTAAAATGCAAGAAGAGAGAAATAAATTGAAGAATGTGTTAAGCAAAAAGGATCAAGAACTTAAAGATTTGTAAAATTCTCAGCTTATTTATGTGGCCAAAAAAAGTGGAAGCATGTTCGGAAGAGAACACTAAAGCTGGGGCTGTACAACTATTTCGTAAGGACAGTCTACGGTTGTGAACCACGGATTTATTTAGCCACCTCAACAGAAGCTGGAAATAGACATGGGATTTTACCAGCAAAATCTCTACCAGGTGGGACTAAAGGGGCAAAGAAAATGTGATGGAATGAAGGAAAGCTGTTGTGCTTACGAGGTTCTAAAGAATGGGGCCCTAGATGTATCCAGTTGTGTATATGCATGGTCTTTCAAGAAAAGGAAAGCGTGGACCCAAGGTGATTCAGAAATCATTAGGGTTGGCACTCCCACACAAGCCTAAGTTGGGGCAATGCTGGTTTCTTCTTGGTTTCAAAGAGTGGAGCCATTGCCTTAGTCTCAGCTGACCAGACCACTTCTGCTTTGTGGCTCAGCACTGGGGATGTCATGAAAGGCCATGGGGACAAGGTGCTACCCAGAGCTCAGGGACAAGGGTCACCACATATCTTAAAGCCTTAACCCCCAGTCTGACTGAATTTGGAGCTAGTGCCTAAAAGGAGATGATAAAGGTTAAATCATTTTATAATCCAGTGAAACTGATGTCCTTATCAGAAGAGAGACACTAGAGTTCTCTTTCTCTCCACATACACACAGAGAACAGACTTTATGAGAACATAGCAAGAAGGAGGCTCTCTACCAGCCAGGAGGAGAGCTTTAATTAGAAAATGACTATTCTGACACTTTGATCAAGGACTTCTAGGATCCAGAACTGTGAGAAAATATGCTGTTTAAGCCATAGAGTTAGTGGTATTTGTTATGGCAGCCTGAGAAGACTAACACAGACACCATTTATCTGTGGTGATAGAAGTCAGGGTACACAAGTAATGAACATTTGGCACAGAGGAGCACCAGGAACCCCCTGCATCTTGATCTGGTTTCTCCGTGTTGGTTACATGAATATGTTCCATTTATAAACATTTTCAAGCTTAGCATTTTTGATGTGTGTATATATATCCGTGTCTATGTTATATGTCCACAAGATACATATGTATACATTTTGTAGATTAGGGTTATGTGGATGTGTGTGGGTGTGCATTTGTATCAGGTAAAATGACATTGAGTTTCAAATGTCTCAATAGATATTACCATATTCAGAATAAAATACAAACTCTTAACTCTAGGCTATAAAATTAAACATGATAAGGCCCTTCCATATTTTGACACCTCTATATTCCTAACACCTCAGCTATCCTCCCTGCTCATCCACACCAACCACACTGAACTTCTTGCTAATCTTTGAAAATGTTTTCATGGGGGCAATATTCTCAGTTGTTTTCTTCTAGACTCTATTGTCACTACTTAAAACAGTGCCTGATTTGGATTAAGCTCCTGATAAACATTGAGGAGATGAAATGAGAGGCTCTTGATGGTCAACTTGAACACAGTAATAAACAGCCATCATTCACTAGCTCCCACATGTGAAGTTTAGCTCTCTAAATAAAATTCCTAAAACTCTTCTGTGATTTTTCTTTGCTAACAGGGCAGTGACACATGCATTAATTTAGGTTTTAATTTTACTTCAATCAGAAAGGATATAACAGTTTTTTTTTTTTAAAAGTGGAGGATAGAATGGCCCTTTTAAACCCATGTTCCCAAACATGCATATAATAGACATTGCTTATACCATTTCTGAAAGCATTGGCTTTTATGTTGTCTAAATTAAGACAGAGATGTCTACCTAATTAACAAATATTGAAATGACATTTTAATCTTATTCAACCTAAGATTCTGAACTAGGAAATAATTATAAACAAACTTTAAATGTATTCTCCTAGCAATCATTCTTAGTGCAGAGACCTAGAAGTCTCCAAAAGACATGAATTGAGAATATAGTTAAAATAATATCTATGGGGAAAAATTACTTCTACAATAAAATGAGTCTTTCTTCCATTGGCCATATGTTCCCACAGCTAGAAGACTTCTATTGAAGATGGCACAAGTTTAGTGTAAGTTAATACCAGAGATGAGGGGAGCTAGGTTAGAAATTTTCCTTTGCAAGGATAGAAATTCCCACAGTTCTGCCCACTTGCTTTGCAGAAGGATGGGATCCATCCTGCCACAGTTTGAGGATACTAAGGGAGAAATGCAGTTTGGAGGAGTGAGGTGCTGAGTCTGGCACGACTCAGTGCCATCTGCTCACTCTTGGAATCCACAGATGTTCCATATCAAAAAACTGTGTAAGTTAAGGCTTAACATGCTCGGTGGGCACTCAGAGCCCCACCCGCCAGAGCATCTCTGTAGGTAGGCAGTGGCAGAGTGACAAGGAAGGAAGAATCCCCTCTGAGCCCGATGCAGGGGAGACTTTGAGAAGAAAGGGGTCTCCTGCTTCCTTGAACAGCCCACTTTGCCAACAAGCACATCTGAATAATCTGACCTTAGAAGCAAATTGTACACCATGGAGAGAGTCAAGTATGGTGGATTGAGCATTGGACAATGAGTCCAAAAGATTTGGCCGCTGTTCCTGGATCCATTACTGATTCCCTTTGTGACCTTGAGGAGGTCAGATAACTTCTCTGTGCCTTTGCTTTTCTCTTTCCGAAAACCACCAGTTTTTCTTGCTCTTCTGTACTTCCCAGCAGGATTTCTTTTCTGCATCTATTTGAATTTTTGATATGTAAACTCTTCCAGAAAATCTTGGGGGGGTCTGATAAGCTCCATAAATCATCATAAGAAATATAGTGAAATGCCTAGTTTGATAATTATGTTAAAACTGATTTTATCAATGTGATGACTATTCACAATATGTTTTCTTTAAAAAAAGAGCAAACTTTCTGTGATGTTAAGATAATACTAAATGCTGGGTTCTTTGGGACTCTAAAATATAAATGTATAGATATAATTAAAATATATTATATTTTATTATTTTAACCATAAATAGACTTTTTGCTAGCTATTTATCATTTCTTAATTTTGTTTACGACAATAGAGTAAAATATGATGAAAGTAAATATTATAGCCTGGCCTCTCAACTTGTTATTTTTGGGTATTGTATCAAAACATTGACTGAGAGAACACCCTAAATTTTCACACCATTCAGTTTACATTTTCTTACATGTAATGTTAGCCCTCCAGTCATTGAGTTAGCCATGTTGTGAGATTTAAAGGGAGGCCAGCACTTGTGAAACATGATCATGACTTTCCTATAATTGTGAGGAATGAAAATGAAGTCCTATTAAAAGTTCTTCTCTCATCGTGTTGAATTGTATATGGAATGGATGAAGATGATCAATAGAGAAGGGGCACAGGAGAGGATGACCTTAATTATG
The DNA here is from genome assembly GCF_001604975.1 of Cebus imitator. Classification (NCBI taxonomy): domain Eukaryota; kingdom Metazoa; phylum Chordata; class Mammalia; order Primates; family Cebidae; genus Cebus; species Cebus imitator. Next base: position 3,839,368 of record NW_016107466.1, on the reverse strand, counting down.
AGTCCTCTGAGATTAGGTATCTGACTGATAGGGTGGTTAGTCTATACAGGAGCTAATTATATAGAACATCAATATGAGCTGTCACAGGAGAGTGTAGCTTAAGTGTAGGAGCATGAACTTTGTAAAAAACTGAGTTTAAATCCTGATTCTGTCATACAGCTGCTGTGCGATATTGGCAATTTAACTAACATATCTTTGTGCTTTGCCTTCTCCTTTGGAATAGGAAATAAAATATATCCCAGCCTTATAAAGTTTTTTTTTGTGGATATTAAACAAGATAATGCATGAAAAGTGCTTAGCATAGTGCTACCTAACTATTAGCTTTGTGGCGTTTGTCCTACATTCAATTGCTGAAAGATTCCTTTATTGACTCTCTATGAGATATTTTCTAAGAGTGACATATTATTTTGTTAAGTACCTATCATATTGTCTTAAAGTAGAGCCTGAGATCCAGATTGTGCAAGTTATTGATTTGGTAAATGATGCCTGGAAGCACCAGTAGGATAGTAGGACGAATATTTTATTTTTATTTTGTTTTGAGACAGGGTCTTGCTCTCTCATGCAGGCTAGAATACAGTGGTATATCATGGCTCACTGTAGCCTCAACTTCTTGGACTCAAGCAATCTTCCCTGTTCAGCCTCTCAAGCAGCTGGGACTACAGGTTTGTGCCACCACCTCTGGAAAATTTTTTTATAGGTTTTGTTTTGTTTTGTTTTGTTTTGTTTACTGAGAAGGGGTGTTGCCATATTGCCCAGGTGGTCTCAAACTCCTGGGCTCAAGTGTTATACCTACTTCTGTCTCCCAAAGTGCTGGGATTATAGGTATGAGCCACCATGCTTGATCAATAATAGGAAAATTAGACAGGAAGAAGCAAAGGCAATGTGGAGCATGTTGATGAACAAGTTATTCTTATGGGCATTTGAGGCTTATTCCCATTGCTGACTTCTAATAGATTTCATAGGATACTCCGCAGTGATACTCCTCACAAAGAATGAGGAAGTTCAGGTATTTACCCATAGGTCCCCTTCCCTAAGTGGCTGAGGGCTGATCCCAGAGGTGTAATTTCTAGTCACTCCCATCTTGTTCAGGTTCCCTTAGGAGCCAATTGCAGGATACCTTGGGAAGCACCAGGGAACACATGCAAGGAAATACGGACTGAGCATGATGGTGCCATACTGAAGCTGGCACAAAATACCCTTTTAAGAAAAATGCCATTTAGTTTTTACAGCTAACCTATGAAGTAGATTTATAATATTATCCACTTTACACATACAGTCAAGAGCATGGTAACCCAAAGACTTCTAAGTTACTTTTTTCAAGGTCCTGCATCTAAGAAGTGGCAGAGTTGAAACTTGAATCCATGTCTATACTCTATTCACAAAATGTAGTAGAACCTAAGTCTCAAGGTGTCTATTTCAGAGCTATTTTTTAACATCTTTCTGAAAGTAACTTAATTAATACAATTGAATATATTGCTTTTTAAAATATTTACTCATACATTTTCTAGATGTGAAAATCTGCCTCAATAAATATATATTTAAAAAATAAAAGGTACACTTTTTAAAGCAAATTTCATGAAGCTTTTGAAGGGGAAAATGAAAAAAGAAAAGGGTAGATTCTATTAACTGAAAGTCCTGAGAATGCAAGAACATAATTTTATGTGCTTATGGCAATTAAAAGAGGTTAATTGGGTAGCATTTAAATGCAAAATCACATTTTCATATGACTGGAGGGGAATCTGTGTGCAGTTGGCTAATAAGAACCAATGGTGATTAATAGGTGGGGCCATGATCTTTGAATTTCTGGTCTCACTTCAATACAGTGAATATCAAGGTTCACTATCAGCTTTATTTGCTTGTTCAAACCAAACCAAACAAACAAAACCCCAACCAATTAGATTCACAACATTAAGCATCTTAGCGTTAGAGCCTATGATGTTTAAGAAAGTATAGTGGTGGAGGTGAGGCATAGCCACAGCATGCTTCTCAGCTCTGTTCATTCAATTTGGAAGATGGTTACAGGGACAGTGTATATATAGATTTGACAGAATCTGTCAAATTAAAAAAAAAAAAAAACTACAAGAGAAAGAGACATGATGACCTTCTTCCATAGAATCTGAAAGAGTGGATAGCTTGTTGATGATCAGAGCTATTGAGTACCAGGATTGTAAGGCCTACAAGTCCGAGGTCAAACAGACTGGCCTTGTAGCATCCTTGACTCTGTGGGGACCATATGTAAGTTATGGAGCCCTGTTGAGCCTCAGTTTCTGCATTCATTGAAAAAGGACTGAAGTTTGTTTCTATAGCAGGGTTGTGTGAAGATTCTATCAGGTAAAGCATGTAGCTGGGCAATCATGCATTCCACTTTGCGTTGGACTGTCATGGCGTAATTATATATCTTACTGTTTTTCACTTTTAAGAGAGTTCCAGTTAGGATTATCATTTAAATAGTCACTCTATAGAGAAAGAACATAGAACAGTGTCTGGAGTGAGTGAGTCCTCAGTGAATGTTTACTTATTTTTGCTAAAGTCATTGCTAGTGTTTTTACTGTTATACTGTATTAGTAAGATAAATAATTTCTATACACTATATATTTTCAACAGGTATTCTAGAAGTTAAGTAAATGTGATATGTTTTCTACATTCTAATCAGTTTATGATTTATAGTTCCTTTAAAATTTTAGAACCTTTTAGATGGGGATGAAATACGTTTATATTAAGATGTGCTACATAGAGCCTGTGTGCCTAATATTTGATAGATGAGCAGTGTATTTACACTAGCAGGGTTCAGCTCAGAGTTGACTTTGTGTAATTTGAACTCCAAACAGTAAGACTTGCAACTGAATTATTTGTAATCAGCTTAATTTTCTTCTTTTTTTATATTAACATTACAGTTTGTGGGCTGCACATAACCTCACTCCAATCAAAGTGTATTTCATTCTGGCATTGCGATATGAAAACCAGATTTGAAAGAGGAATATAGAACTCCAATATTCATGAATACTTCAATTAAATGGAAGAAGCAAAGGCAATGTGGAGCATGTTAATGCAATCTTCTAAAATTTTATGTTTCAGTTAGGGACAATTCTCACTTCGAAAACTAACAATTATAAGGCAGTGAAGCATACACACACACACACACACAAACACACACACACACATACACACACACACACACACACACACTTCTTACGACATATATATTGTTGTTTAATGGAACTGAATATATGTTTGGAAAGCCAATAAAATTTGGGCTGAAGGCAATTGAATCAATCCAAAATAGGAATGAGATTCTCACCTACGAATTGAGAAAAAAATAATTTTAAATAAAGGTTCTAAAACCTGTTATTCAAAGAATCCTTCTGGAAGCATTCTGATATAAATAGTAAAATAAGAATAATGCCAACAAAAAGAAATAATCATAAAGAAGCTAAGATAAAGACCCTAAGAGGAAGAAGAGGAGACTGTCAGGTAAACAAAGACTAATGTCTCTCTACTTTAAATTTTTATACTCACTAAATGTGATGTTGTAGTGGATTAGTGGGAGTTGAAAATTCTTTACCCTTTCTATTGAGAGGCAGAGTTCCATTCTCCTTGTCTTGAATCTGGGATGAATGAGAACTCAGCTGCTACTGTGAAATCTAAAGACACGTGTTAATGACTTCCAGACATTAACACAGTGAGTAGAAGATAAAAGGGTCACAGAGAGACTACCAGTGAGGACTAGGACAGTGAAGAAATTGTTCTATGAGGACTTCTATGTTCCTCCCACCTCACGTTTTGGGAACAGGAGTGTCTACTGCCATCTTGCAGTTAACTTATATCCACCGCACTGCTCTTTGGTAGTCAAAGGCATACACATACACACATACACACACACACACACACAATTTTATACTTAAAATTATATATATGTGTGTGTGTGTGTGTGTGTGTGTGTGTGTGTGTGTGTGTGTGTATACTTTTTCTTTTAGCCAAATTTTTTAGCTGATGTGTCTGGAAACTATTTAAAAAGTATTAGAAGATATCTGTGTGAATCGCTTATCCCTGAGAATCTATACGAGGGCATCCAACCCCCCAACTCCCATTTCAGCTGCAAACTTACCCACAAGCCTATTGCTTGTGAGCATGCTCATTTTGTTAGCAAGTGACTAGAGGCTAAAAAGTTCACATCCTCCAGACTTTCTTTTTCCTATCCCTCTTTCCTAGCTATGTCTCAGTTCATGCAAACATGGGGGCAAGCACACTCACTGTGGAGTTTTTGCTCTGAGTTAGAGTGTATCCACCTCTGACCTGTGGCTTCTTACGCAGCTTCCCCATCCAGGGTCTGCCCTCATAGCTCACTGGTCTTGAAAGGCAAGTGGGCTGCATTAGTTTAGTTGGTTCACTGTGTATGAATAAAAAAAAGTTTAACTTCTTCAGATTTAGTTCCCTTTTATTCACTTAAAAATTACTCTACCTCATACAATTTTTGTCAGTATTAAATAAACTAATGTGGAAAGTAGTCGCTGCAATGTTGGGCACACACATTGCACATCCTCAGTGAATAGAAATATGGATACATCAGAGTGAGTGTTGTGATAATGAAGCTAGTCGTAATGACATCACTAAATGATTTGCTGAGCGCTGGGTACTGTTCTAAGCACTGGGCTTATATCGACTCCTTTAGATATCGCAGTAATGCTGTGATGCTAGTCTTACATAATCATTTTAAGATGAGAAGACTGGTGTATATATATGAGTTCAGTATCATATCCAAGTTCAGCACAGTTACTGCTGCTGTTGATGATGGTAGTTACAACAGAGTAAAAGAGAGTAGGCAGGAAAGAGAGAAGAGGGGAAAAGAGAAGAAACAAAGCTGAAAGAATTAGAGGGAGATGCGGTAAAACATGTCCGTTATCAACGGTATTTCCAGACTCAGAGAATAAGAGAGATGAGACTGAAAAAGACCCAGAAGTTTATTTCAACTTCGTGTTTGGAAAGCAAAAACAAGGGGCAGTGAAAGTGTGCAGTTGGTCAAGGGTCTAACTTTGCAGATAACTGGGTGTGCTCATACTATATGACTTTGATCAAACTTATTTGGGCAAATAGGAAAAGTAACTAAGCAACAACAGTAAACTAACGAGATCACATTTAGAATTTGGTAAGAAGTGAAATGAATTTGAATGTTCTTTATTGCTGGAGCTATAATTATAGGTTTTAAGTACCTACCAGGGGTAGAAAGGGAAAGCAAGTGAAATGATTTAGCATGAGTCAAAAATTATCTTCGAGTGGCATGCCAGAAAATGTTGACATAAGAAGTAATTATTCTTATTAACTTTTGTCTGAGGCAATTTCATAACTGATCTAGAAATATAAATGATAACATAATGCGTTTGCACTCTTGGAAGGAAAGCTCTCTTTAAGATTACTAACATCTGTAATTTGTCAAGACCTTCATCTCCTTTATGTACCACTTCAAAGAAAATCAAGCATTTGCAGGCATTCCAAAAGACATGTGTGTCTGTTAGAACATCATTTACCAAAACTAAGTCAGTAGGTTGCTTATCAGGGGTTAGATCACCAAAATTTCAGAAATCACCGCTAAAGAACTTATACATGTAGCAAAATACCACCTGTACTCCCAAAACTATATATATATGTAGTTTTTTAAGGAATAACTTTAAGATTGGGAAATCACATTATAAATAAATATTCCTGCATTGTAACAAAGAGGTGCTATACCATAATATCTGATAAAGGGTCCCAGGATTTTTCATCTTTAGTAAGCAACCCAGGTGATTTTATTTTGTTCAGTCATGCTTTGAAAACAAAATCAATAAAATTGTCTTTCTAGTGTAATCGAGAACTTCTCTATTTCATTGCAGCTTCTAGTCATAATTTTGTGTCTCCAAATAGTTATACCAATGAACTGAGATTCTTTTTCTTACTTAGAAACTTTGCCTTTATACTATTAAATAGTTTTAAAGCTTTGAGGACATGAGTCCTTTTTCTCAGTTTCTTAGCACTGGAACAGGAAGAAAAAACACAGAAGTATTGGCATTCCTAGATATGGGCTGATAAAGTAAAATACAAACTTGAAGATCTCCTAGGCACTAGCAAAGATCTAAATTGTTCCATGAAAGTGTAAGGGAACCTGGGAAGCTTTATGTCAAAGATAATCAAGTTTAATTACTGTGTACCTGAGTCAGAACCCTATTTCTCTCAGTTACTAAATCCAGAAAAGAAACTTCATGGAAAATACTATACACAGAGTCCCTCAGGAGGAAAGAAGAAATCCTACTTACATTGATATTATGTTAAACCATTATATAATGTATATATAATATTAATATTCTCTCTCTCTCTCTCAACTGCATAGAAAATACTAGAAATTCTAGAAAGGAAACCATGAATAAAAGTTTTCTTTGGATCTCCATTTGCAAGGACATTAATTTTCTATGACTTTGTGGAGGACATCATGATGACAGTCTTCAATGACAAGAAGGGCTGACATAAGTAACATAAACCTAAAGAATTAGGTTTGAACACTGGGGGAGGAGGACCAGATCAGTAAGTTGAAGTGACTGGAAAGTACATTTCTGAATCTATTTAAAAATATTTGTGCAAAGTCTAAGATGACAAACAGTAGAATAGACTTTCCTAACAGTTACTAAAATTATAGCCCAGTAGGAGGATCCAAGCAGAAGCCAGATAAAATGTTCTCCCAAGTAAATTCAAAGAGGCTGGTTGAGATAATAACTAAGAAGATCCTCATTTTTCTTCCTATGACTGTCTTATTCACACTTTTGATTCTGTGGTTTTATTCATATAATGCCACAATTCTTTGTTATCCTTCTTTTACTTTTGAAGTGTGTGTTGTTTAAAGGGTAAGTTTCAGAGACATGATGAGCATATTGGGACAGAGGTAAAAAATGTTTATTATGTTTCCAAGAAGATTATGTATTGCTCACCAGCTGTTGCATATTAATCTATCTTAATCCTTCTGCCATCTGTCTTTAGTTCCCCCCCAAAATTAGACTGTCCTAAAAACTAGATAAGATAAAGAAAAATATAAAGATGTGTGAAATGGATTTAATTATAATCAAGTTTCATACTTACATCAATGCCAGTCTAATTTACTTTGCCATAAAGAAGCTGAAAGGAATGCATAAAAGTTACTGTGGTTTTAGGACCTACATAATATCTTTTGAAAATAAACATCTTTGCACATTAAAAACTACTTGAAGTTTCTGGTTCCACATGTAAGAAGCTTGAAAGTTGCTAATCTATTGTAACAAGAAGTAAAAAGCTGAAAAAAAAATGAAGAAACAATAACTTCTTATTAGGTTCATTTAAAAGTCATTGCCATTTTTTACTTTTGAACTAACCTAAGAGATCCCTAAGACTATTAAGGACATAGGACAAACTGCTGCCCTCAAGACTCGAGAGAGAAATAGGAAAATGCAAGGAGTCAGAAAGAGAAAGCACTGTGAGAACAACTACAGGAGTAGGGAAACCTAAATTGTAACTAACAAATTACTGGGTTCAGTGTGGACAAGTCTGAGAGTTACAAACTACGGGAGATTCCAGTCACATGAAGCCCTTACAATCTTGTGAGATTTACCACTAGCTTCTCATTGATCAACTCAGTCAGAGGAAATTCCCCTCATATTTCCTGCAGGGGAAAGGAAGAAACGATCATTTTGAAATAAGCCCGCACACTCTATTCTTAGTAAAGTCTACTCTCAGGAGAAATGAGTTAATAACGTCCTAACCTGCTGGGATATTATCAGAGCCAAGCTGTCCTTAGGGAAGGGTATTACACAACTCCCATCAGCCGTAGCCATCCACATGGGTTAAAAAAATAAGAAAAACCTCTGTTCTTCACAGTCCAGAGACAAAAGCTCACTGAGACCAAGCCAGGGGACTATAGAACTCTTCCCCATCCCCACACCTTACCGTCATATCACATGATATATCCTTTCACATTTTGCATCATGTCTGGATAGAAACAAAAAAAAATTACAAGATATACTAAAGGCAAATCAACAACAACAACAAAACAAACCACAATTTGAAGACACAGAACAATCAGGACCAGGCATAGCAAGGAAGCTGGAATTAGAAATTTAAAGCAATTATGTTTAATATGGTAAGAACTCCAGTGGATAGAGGAGACAGCATGCAAGAACAGATGGTACATCTCAGCAGAGAGATGGAAATTCTAAAAAAAGGATAAAAAAGAAATACTAGAGATCAAAAATACAGTAACAGAAATGAAGAATGCCTTTGATGGGATTAGTAGTAGTCGGATACAAGTGAAAAAAAAAATCTGAGTTTGAGGATATCTCAATACAAATCTCCAAAGCTGAATCTCAGGCTTCACTGAAGGATTGGTTTTTTTCAGCATTACTTGAAGATTAATGTGGGATGACAGGCTCTCCTGGCTGTCCTACCATCAGCTCTGCCTTGCACTGTGGTCATCAACTTTCTTCAAATCAAAAATAGGCAGGTACAGGTAGTGGGCTCACAACATTTGACCTCGACTGGTTTTCTTAAGTTATTCTGTATATTTTTCAGCAGCAAAACCAAACTGGGTCTTCAGCTTTATCCCTGTTTCTTGCAAGGGGAGAGCTTTTATACAATTGGATGCATTTTGATTTTTCCTCGTTGAGAATTCTAATTCTCTTTTGTGTTGTTTTTATAATAATTTGTAAACATATTTATTTTTACCTGCTTTTTTTCAGGACAAGTTTTTATACTGCACTTATTTGTCAAAATAAAGATTCTCACTTTAAAATAAAAGACTGAAAAAAAGGAATATCTAAGATGCATTGACAACTACCAAAAGTTTAACAGGTATAATGGGAATACAAGAAAGAGCAGAAATATTAAAAGGAAGAGAAGAAATATGTAAAACTATAACCACAGATTCAAGAAGGTAGCTAAGCACATTGACACTTGCCTATGATCCCAGAACTTTGGGAGGCTGACACAGGAGGGTTGCCTGAGCCCAGAAATTTGAGAATGGCCTGGGCAACATGATGAGATCCTGTCTCTACAAAAAATATTTACAAAATTAGCTAGGTGTAGGGGCATAGTCTGTATTCCCAGCTACTTGGGAGCCTGTGGTGGGAGGATTGCTTCAGCCTGGGAGTTCCAGGCTGCAGTGAGCCATATTCATGCCCCTTGCACTTCAGTCTGAGCAACAGACTGACATCCTGTCTCCTTCAAAGGAAAGAGGAAAGGAGAGGTGAGGGGAGGGGAGGAGATCTGATTGACCTCGTAGATTTTATAGGACAGGACCATAGAGCTATTCAGCTGTGAAAGTGAACTACTCTTCAAGGAAAGGAAAAAAGGATCCCAA
>NW_016107466.1:3673287-3830003 GCF_001604975.1 Cebus imitator | reverse complement strand
AGGGGAGGGGAGAGGAGGGGATGGGAGGCAACAAAACCCCAAAAAGCTAAAAGGACACAAAGCAAGATAAAGGCTAGCCAAACTACACCTAGGCATATTATTTTTAAACTACAGAAAATCAAAGCTAAGGGAAAAAATCCTAAAAGAAGCCAGAGGTAAAGGAAATGTTACCTATAGAAGAGGAACGTGACAATTGCCTCCAACTTCTTGGAAAATTTTTCAGGCAAGAAGAGAATATAGTGAAATATTTAGTGTCAGAGAATAGAACTACCAACCCAGAATATCATACCCTATGAAATTACCTTTCAGAAGTAATGCAGAAATACAAGCTTTTCTTAACAAATAAAAACTAAGGGAATATGTTGTCTAGCAAAAAATGTCAAAAGGAGATCCTTAGAAGGAAAATAATGTAGTTTAAAAATACATATATAATAAGGAAAAGGAGAGTCCTAGAGAATAAATGCTGGTAAAATAACAAATTTTTGTTTTTATCCTTTATTGATCTGACAGATAACTGTCTTTTTGGAATAATAATAGCTAAAATACATTTTATTATGTATGCTTTGCTTTGTGTGTGTGTGTGTGTGTGTGTGCATGGATGCTTATCTGTCTACTGTCACTTAAGATAATCATGATCAAATTACTTTAAAAAATTAAATTTTATTTTATTTTTGAAAATAAAATAAATTTACATTAAAGTAGGTAACTGTACAAAGAAATCTATATGCCCACTACTCAGTTTTAATAATTATACAGGTATGAATCCATTTTCTAGAGCTATTCTTTTTTTAAATTCTTTTGTATGTTTCTTTAAATATTTGAAAATGTAGCTTGAGCATCATGGCATTAGACTTCTACTTAACATTGGTGTATCTCTCTACTTCTCTATCTCTGTCTATGTATGTCATTATGTGACATAAAAATATATAAACATATGTCTATAATAAAAATTTTAAAATACTATTTTTATAGAACAATATCAGTATCATACCTAACATACCTAAATATTATAAGGTCTTCTCTTGAGATTTTGGCTCAACTAGATACTTAAATTGATAAAAACTAAGTAGCCCTATTTGGTATTGACAGATAAAAGAAGAGAAAACAGGCCAGGCACGGTGGCTCATGCCTATAATCCCAGCACTTTGGGAGGCCAAGGAGGGTGGATCACAAGGTCAACAGATTGAGACCATCCTGGTCAACATAGTGAAACCCCGTCTCTATTAAAAATACAAAAATTAGCTGGGCATGGTGGTGCGTGCCTGTAATCCCAGCTACTCAGGAGGCTGAGGCAGGAGGATTGCTTGAACCCAGGAGGCGGAGGTTGCAGTGAGCCAAGATAGTGCCATTGCACTCCAGCCTGGGTAATAAGAGGGAAACTCCATCTCAAAGAAAAATAAAAATAAAAAGAAGAGAAAACAACAGAGCATGCCAGTAGGACAGCATTATAAAGATTTATTCAACAAAAGTCCTCAAAGAAATTCAGACAATGGCCCAAAAGCTAGTCTTTGTGTCTGTATCCAAGTTTCATCTCAGGTATGAGGACGTGAAGTCACATTTGTTGGAGCTATCTTGGCTTGGAAACTTCATATCCAAAGAATCCCAAGTTTGGAAAGATTCTGACAAAGCTCTGCTTTCCCAGAAAGTATTTACAGTTCACTCATAGTTCTCTTGGATGAGACGCATTCTCAGGATGGCTGTAAAATTAAGGAACAGGCACACAGGAAGGCAGCTGACATTTTAGTATTACAGGGCTTCCAGAAGAATAAAGCCAGAATCTTGACCCAAGATCAACTGTGAAATTCAAAAGGGAAAAACCTTGGTTTCTTACTCAAAGTCCACTTCTAGGAGCTAATAGTTTTGCTATAGAAAAAGCAAGTCAATATATATTTGGCCACGAGGATTTGAACAACAAGCATCTGAAGGGTATTATAAACCCCTTCATTCTCTAATTAGTAGAACTATTTTGGGAGAGAAAAAATAGTTTTATAGGGCTCAAAATGTTTGAGCATTCTGATGATCATAAGGCAAATTTACAGAAAATAGCATTAAATAACAACAAGCAGAAATCAGTAAATATTTTATTTCTTTTAGCATAAGTGTTTCTTTCAAGTATAGCATAGGTAAATCTAGGGTTTCATCAAATCTGAAGGCACAGTGATACACCTAGGACAATAAAGAACAGTGTTATTCTTCTGATTTGGCATGTTGAACTCAAATTGCAATCTCAATATTGGCAGTGGGTGTGTAGTTAAATCAGTGTGCAAAACTACAGCTTAAGATTTATCTGCAGGTACCATCTTGTAGCTGTAGAAATACTTTCACATTACTACTACTGCCATCCTTCAGACAGTCTTCAGGACATAGTCAGACCACACCACACACATGGAGACTGAGATATTCCACAGAGGTGTATCTTTAAAATATCAGAGTTTTGGCAAGTTCCTGCCAGTGTCACCAAATGCCCTTTGGATGTCAATCTGCTGACAGCCTGCCTGGAATAATGCCTCAGCACATAATATTTTTCTTGCTTCTTCTTACTCATCTCCCGCTTTTGGAGTGTGGTAGAGCCCAAAGGTACATCTCAGTATAGAAAGAAGTCTAAGTGAGACAACAGCCAATGCCAACATGACAGCTCCAGTTCACATGGACTAAAACTCCGGCCCAGTTAACTGACCGCAGTTTTAGTCACAAACAAGTGATGCAGGATTTTTGATCCTTTAGCTCAGCTAAAGTTTGGGTTCTTGTCTCATGACCAGGAAAAATTAGGCATGTGAACACCATGGAGTGACTGGAATATAATTTATTAGGAAAAAAAAAAAAAAAAAACTTTCAGCAAAGAGAGAGATCCTAAAAAGCATGTTGCTGGTTGCCCCCTTAACAGTTAAACACAAGGGTTTTTACATATAAGCTGATGTTGTTAAGTCCCCTAATTGTATAAAACACAAATTTCTGGTGGCTTGACCCCATTCCCCAAGTGCACATGGGGCCCTTAGTCGGCTGAGGGAATGTTTATTTAGTTAGGTAAGCCCTGCATCCAAGTCCCCTTATCTGCACAAAACATGAATCAGAGGGTCTCCAGGGACCCTTTCCTTACTGTCTGCCTAAAGCAAGCTGACTATAACTCCTTTCACAAGGGGTCTGCGAATTTGAATGTCTGCTTTGGCCTCTTGTTGAGGCTTCAGTGCATGGTTTGACCTATCTACTGTAACCTCTGCAAATGGTATTTGGCTTATTTTCATCAATCCAATGGCAGTGTCATATCTTCTTGCCAAACTGTGGCTGAACTATGGGTCGGGCCAGTCTCAGGATTGGTGAGTAGAGTGGGAAGTATTTCTTCTCAGTACAAATTTGTCTCATTTACGACTTTATTCAATATTCAAAATTAGAAGATACATCCCTTGTCACATGCTGCAGAATTTTACCATCAAACTGAGATGGACTAAGTTTCCATCTTAACATCATAAAGTTCCCAATCTATTTTGTCTAGAACTCCAGCCGACTGCTGATTATTCTCTGTGAGATTCACTCCAGGTGGCTGTAGGCTCAACTAGACAAACAAATTCACAAGACCCAAATAAGCCACTTTTGGCAACAGCTTCATTCATTAGACCACGAGGACAGAAACACAGCATGACAGCAATGAGAGCCCTCTCAGCAGGGCACTATGACGGGAGTTTCTTCAATGATTGTCCTCTGGAGTTCAAGCCATTTACCAGGGACTATTCACTTTGCCCCCTGCCAAGTAACAGTGCGGATGAAAGGGAATCAGTCATATTAATAGAAGCAAGAGTTACTGGCTTAGAAATTCCTTGTTTCACATAGGAGATGAGTTGTATGTGCACAACCCCAATGGGTCCTGAAAAAGAGCACACACAGTCACAAGAGTAACTTGACTCTAGGAAGAATAAAATTTCTAAGTATTTATAGTTCATTCACAGCCCTCCCAGTCAAGATAAGAGCTCTCCATCATGGGTCATTTTTAGAAACCTGGCCTGGAAACATAGCTAATATTCTATATTCATTAGATTTTCAAGAGAACAGGACTAGAAGTATTTTAATTCAGGGTCAATTTTTCATGTTAAAGAAGATCAGTTTTACAAACAATTTACACAAACCATATATTTTTACAATTTTATATTCAGGCCATAATATTTTCTATTTGTCTCAGTAAGGCAAACAAAAGCAAGTTTCCTATAGCCAATATTACAGGCTCCATAGACTGTTGTGGTTTTCCCAAAGTGCTTTAATTTTTGTTTCCACTTGTTACTTGGTGGCCTTTTATCCTACTATGATAGAGGTGGTGAGGGCTAGTGTTGTCCTGATGAGATGACATTGAACCTATGAATAGGTTCAGTGAGATGACATTGAACCTTAGAGCCTAAGCCCAAGAATAATCTTCCAACCCTTGACTCACCTTTTTAGCTATTGCAGAAGTATCACTTGAAAGATCCACCATCAGCTGGGCACAGTGGCTCAGGCCATTAATCCCAACCTTTTTGGAGGCCGAAGTGGGAGGAAAAGTTCAGCCCAGGAGTTGAAGGCCAGCCTGGATATCAGGGCAAAACCAAGTCTCTACTAAAAATCCAAAAATTAGCCAGGTGTCATGGTGTACTCCTCTAATCCCAGCTACTCCAGGCACTGAGGTGGAAGGATCTCTTGAGCCCAGGAGGTAGAAGCTGTGGAAACACTCATGATTGTATCACTGTACTCTAGCCTGGGTGGCAGAGTAAGATCTTGTCTCAGAAAAACAAAACAAAACAGTTGGCCACAGGTAACTATTCCACTTGCCAATCCCCACATTTAATATTAAAAAAATGATTCCAAATTTAGAAAGCAACGAGGAATTAGTAAAGTCAGCTATTCACTGAGTCATCAGTGAAATGGGATTTTCTGAGGCATATGTGTGTGTGAATGCTTTTATGTATTTTTTTTCCCTCTACCTCAGGATTAAGTGTCAAGAGTTGTGGGCCAATCACAGTGGCTTATGTCTGTAATCACTGCACTTTGGCAGGCCCAGGCGGGAGGATCATGAGGTCAGGAGACTGAGACCATCCTGGCCAGCATGGTGAAACCCTGTCTCTAATCAAACTATAAAAATTATCTGCGTATGGTGGTGCATGCCTATAGCCCCAGCTACTCAGGAGGCTGAGGCAGGAGAATTACTTGAATCTGGGACACAGGTTGCAGGGAGGGAGACTTCGTCTTAAAAAAAAAAAAAAAAAAAAAAGAACTGTGGTAGACGCTTTAGGTACAAGGGTGGCCAACAAACCCTTTGGTCTTTGTCCTTATGGAATGTAGAATTTAATGGGGGCAATGTAAAACTGGTAGGAATTTTACTAGTGAGAGCTAGGGAGCCAGTGGTTAAGGGGAATTTATGTAAGAACTGAACGACAGAGATTTGGAGCTTCTCTCTTAATTTTTTCTTTTTTCTTTTTATTTTTTGGATGGATTATGTCGCTTTAAACTCCTGGGCTCCAGCAATCCTTCCGCTTCAACCTCCCAAGTAGCTGGGAATACAGGAACCCAGCTAAGTCTCCTCTTTCCAACAGAAAAATTTATTTCCCCTTTTCTTAATCATTTCTTAGGCTTCCTTACTGGTAATTTAAAATGTAAAATCCAAGATTGTATTTGATTGTTTTTGTATTACATTCTCTCTTTAAGACAAATAAACTGTCATTTTCTAAAAGAAATATATCAACATAAATCAGTTAAACTTAACATAGAACAATTCCTCATTTTTAATACCTAAAAGCTTTTAATTTTTGGTGAATTAAATAATATCTTCAAGGTTTTTTTTTAAAGAGCACACCTTTTAAATATAAAGTCTTACATATTAGAACATAATTTTCTTGCTTTTGAAATATAACTTGTCTCCGAATACAATTCTTGGCTAATTATTTTTTCTTTAAATTCTGTAGAATGTAGCAGAGTGTGTGTTTATTTTAGCATCAGTTTTACTTTTTACTTTTTTATATTGAAAAAAATAATATTTTAGGAGAAAAGTTACTCCTAAGACATTTCCTCATTACCTTTCAGAATTTTGTGAAGCAGAGAGTGCAACGGTGCTCATTTTTCCAATTTGATTCTCATGTAATGTATTATTTTCATATTTTCTGTTACATGGTCGGAATAAATCCCAGGATCTTTATTCATTAATTTTGATGGAAGTATTGTAAAACCTTTAGAGATACCTACTTTAAGATCATAAAAGTTTTGGAAAATTTCCTTTTATTGTTTCTGACCCCAACCCCCACCACCCTCTGTGTTTTGCTTCTGAAAAAACAACTACGTTTGTGTTGCTTTTCCATTCTTTAACCTAACAGATGTAATTTAGTCTCTCACCTGATGCTTTTCTTACATTTATTTTGGAAAAGCTGCTCTCCAATATATATTTTATCCTTTATGATTCCTGATTACTGTACTGAGTATGCGATAGTCTCTATCATTATCTATTTAATTTTTGTTTCTTTGAAGGACTTTTTATATTCCCTCTCTCCTTTTCCACACCATTTTATTGTTCCTTTTCAATTTTTAGCTTAATGTGTTGTCTTTTCATTTCATCCTGTCCTGTCATAAAGAATAGAGCTATTCTTTTCCACTCCTTTTCATACCTATCATGTTTCTCTTTGCACATTTAAAAAGATGACAGTAATCCTTAACTTGATTTCTGAATCTTGGATCAAAGTACTTTTAGAAATATATTATTTCTCAGACTCTTCTAAACACAAGATTTTTCCCAGTTTTGCACAGCTGTTTGAATAAACCGAGACATAGTCAGATTCAGTGCTTTTAAGTGAGTGAGTGGATCACAGGTTTCTGTTCTTTGGCAATTTTTGAGATATTTACTACCTGGTCTTTTATCACCTCTGGGCACCAGGTCAATATACATACCTTCAAGTATAGAAGGCTTACTTATTATTATTATTATCATTATTATTATTATTTAAGAAAAATTAACTTGGTATCTACACTGTTAATAAATTTTTGAGTGTATAACACAGTATTATCAACTAGAGGCACAATGTTATTTGCTCTGCACCAGTAAATCTTGATAACATCTTTGCATAACTAAAATTTTATTCCTATTGAACAGTAATTTCTCCTGCCCCAGCCCTGGGCAACTTCTATTCTATTCTCTGTTTCTCTGAATTTGATTATTATAGATACCTCATATAAGGGGAATCTTGAAGTATTTGTCTTCCTGTGGCTTGCTTATTTCACTTAGCATGATGTCCTCCAGGCTCACCCACGTTGCCGCATACGACAGGATTTTTTTTATAAGCCTGAAGAGTATTCCATTGTATTTATATACTCTATTTCTTCATTCATTCATCCAGCAATGGACATAGATTGCCTCTATATCCTGGCTGTTGTGAATACTGCTGCAATAAACATAGATTATAGATACTCTTTGAGATCCTGAATTCCATGTTTTTGATACATACCAACAAGTGAAACTGCTGGTTCATAAGGCAATTCTATTTTTAATTTTGTAAGAAACTTCTATATCATTACTCTTCTCCAAAGCAGCTGCACCGTTTTACATTTCCACCAACAGTTTATAGGTGTTCCAATTTCTCCACATCCTCGGCAACACTTATTTTTTTTCTTTTTGTTAATCACTATCCTAACAGGTATGAGGTGGTAACTCACTGTGGTTTCAGCTTGCATTTCCATTATTATTACTGAACATGATGTCATATACCCATTTGGCTATTTGTGTGTCTTCAGTGAAGAAATGTCCACTCAAGTTATTTGCTCAGTTTAAATTGGGTTGTTTCTATGCTATTGAATTTTATTCATTTTATTTTTTCCCATTTATTTATTTTATTGCATTTTAGGTTTTGGGGTACATGTGAAGAACATGCAAGATTGTTGCATAGGTACACACGTGGCAGTGTGATTTGCTGCCTTCCTCCCCATCACCTACATCTGGCATCTCTAGAAGAAAATCTAGGCAAAATCATTCAGGACATAGGTGTAGGCAAGGACTTCATGACCAAAACACCAAAAGCATTGACAACAAAAGCCAAAATAGACAAATGGGACCTAATCAAACTCCACAGCTTCTGCACGGCAAAAGAAACAGTCATTAGAGTGAATCGGCAACCAACAGAATGGGAAAACATTTTTGCAGTTTACCCATCTAACAAAGGGCTATTGAATTTTAAATGTTTCTTATATATTTGGGTATTAATCCCTTATCACATGTATGATTTCAAAGTATTTTCTCCCATTCTCTATTTTGTCTTTTCATTCTGTTGATTTTTCCTTTGCTCTGCAAAAGCGTTTTAGTTTCGTATAATTCCACTTGTCTATTTTGGTTTTTGTTGCTTTCTGGCATTACAAAAATTCATTGCCAAGACAAATGTCATAAAGCTTTTCCTTATTTTTTATTCTAGGAGTTCTATAGTTTTAAGTATTATTTTTAAGTCTTTAATCTACTTTCAATATCTTTTTGTGTATGATACATGATAAAGATCCAATTTCACTCTTTTATATGTCAATATCACGTTTTTCCAGCACCATTTATTGAAGACACCATCTTTTCTTCATTGTGTATTCTTGGCACCCTATAGTTACTTTTTGAGAATTTTTATCATGAAGGGTGTTAAATTTTGTTAATATTTTTATGCATCTATTGAGATGATCATGTGGTTTTTATATTTTATTCCATTAATGTGGTATATCATATTAATTGAATTAGGTATGCTGAACCATCCTTGCATCTCAGACATATATTTCACTTGATCATATTGCATGATCCTTTTTTCAACTATGCTGTTGAATTTGGTTTGCTGGTATTTTCTTGAGGACTATTGAATCCATGTTAATCAAGCCGTTGGTCTGCAGTTTTATTTTCCTGTTGTGTCTTTGCCTTGCTTTGGTATTAGAAAAATGTGGCCTCATAAAATGAGGTTGGTAGTGTTCACTCCACTATAAATTTTTTGGAAAATTTGAGAAGAATTCATATTAATATTGGCAGAATTCACCAGTGAAGCCCTCTGGTCCTGGGTTTTTATTTTGGGGGACACTGGATTACAGATTCAATCCCTTTAACTGTTCTGTTCAGATTTTCTATTTCTTTGTAATTCAGTCTCAGTAGGTCACATGTTTGCAGGAATTTACCTACTGTATCTGAAAACCCTTTTCACTTTTGCTGCATTACTTGTAATATATTCTCTTTTATATCTATTTTTCCTCTCTTTTTTCTTAATTGGCGTGGTAAAATTTATTAATTTTGTATTTTCAACACATAACTTAGCTTTACTTTCTTTATTGCTGTTCTATTTTTTATTTTGTTGATTTTAACATAATCTTTATTTCCCTCTTTCTGCTAAGTTTGGTCTTAATTTATTCTTCTCTTTTTTTTTTTTTTTTTAGTTTCTTGAGGTGTAAATTTAGCTTGAGATTTTCCTTTTTTTAAATCAGTATCTATCATGTAAACTTTTAAATAATATGGATTTTACTGCATTTTAAGTTTTGTCATATTGTTTTTATTTTATTTTCCCTGAGATATTTTAAATTACTCTTTTGATTTCTTCTTTGATCCATTTGTTGTTCAATAGTATATTAATTTCTTTTTTTGTCATAACAATTTACTTGATGTTTCCAATTTGAAAAGATAAAACAAAGAAATATTGAGAAATATACAGTGTGTGTTACTCTGTAGATTTTTCTCAAAATGAAACAATTGCAAGTTAAATCAGGACCTAAAGAATAAGTGCCTCATCTGCTTGCCCTAAGTACCTCCATGAAAATAAAAACCAATAAATGCAAAATGAAGAGAAACGTAGCCACAAAAACAAAAGGGAACAGGTATGCTCTGACAGTAACAGTGTTACTAGCAGCAATACTAGTCTTGGGTGTGGATTGTCATCTAAATTCACAGAACTCAGTACCGCCAGCACAAAACTTACTAAGCTTTAAGAAAAGGTGCAGGACAGGAAATAAGCAACATGCATACAGACAGAGGAGGGGTCTCATGAGTTCCTCCCTCAGTAATTTTTAACTCAAGATATACATTCAAGAGAAGAGCTGAGTTGGTGTGGTCAATCTGATGTCCCTTTGTTACTGGTGGTGAATTTATACAGGTCTCCCGCAGCCTAAAATCTTGCTTACCTCCTCAGAAGAAAGAATTCAACTGAGGGGCATAAGACAGAGTGACAAACTGAGACAAGTTTTAAGCAGGAGTGAAAGTATATTAAAAAGTTTAAGTTCCTTGTAGATTCTGGATATTAGATCTTTGTCAGCTTAGATCTTTGTCAGATGATTTTGGGTATTAGACCTTTGTCAGATTACAAAAATTTTATCCCATTCTGTAGGTAGCCTGCTCATTCTAATGATAGTTTCTTTTGATGTGAAGAAGCTCTTTAGTTTGATTAGATCCCATTTGTTAATTTTGATTATGGTTGCAATTGCTTTGGCATTTTCTTTCTTTTCTTTCTTTCTTTTTTTTTACGTTAAGAAGTCTATCCTGGGATTGTTTTTTTTAACTGTACTTAAGTTCTGGGGTACAATTGTTTAATTTCTAGAGATTTGTGAGGTTCTTTTTTCTGTTATTTCTACTTATAGTTCATTGTATTGAGAAGAGATATTTGGTATGATTTAAAGTTCTTAAATTTGTTAAGATGTGTTCTGTGATCAAACATGATCTATTGTGCATAATTTTTTATATGGGTTTGAGAAAATTGGAAAAATGAGTATTCTGCTATTTGGTGGTATATTTTGCATGTGTCTGTTGCATCCATTTGGTCTATACTTTTGTTCAGGTTCACTGTTTCCTTATTGATGTTATGTCTGAATATTCTATCCATTATTGAGAGTGGAAATTAAAGACTCCTATTATTATTGTATTGCTGTCTATTTCTTCCTTTAGTTCTATAAATTTTTGCTTTATTAGATGTTCTGATGTTGGCTGCATGCCTGTGTGTGTATGTGTGTAATTGATATATCTTCCTGAACAATTGACTCTTTTATCATTATGTAATGACTTACTTTGTCTCTTTAGACAATGTTTTTCAAATTCTATTTTTTCTCATATTAAGTATAGTCACCTCTGGCCTCTTTTGGTTACAATTTGCACAGAATATTTTGCTCTCCATTCACTTTCAGTCTATAAGTCCTCTTAAATCTAAAATGAGTTTCCTTTACAAAGTTTAAAATTGTGTCTTTCTTTTTCTTTGTTTTAATCCATTCAGCATTCAGCCACTCTGTTCTTTTGACTGGGGAGTTGAATCTATTTACATTTAAAATAATGATCAGAAATGATTAACATTTGTTACTTGTTTTCTACCTGCCTTATAGCTCTTTTGTGCCTCTTTTTCTCTCTTACTGCCTTCCTCTGTGATTCATTGGGTTGCTTCTTGTTTGTTTCTTTGTAGTAGTGTGCCTTTCACTTTTTGTTTTGTGTGTCTTCTATAGTATTTTCTTTGTGATTACTATGAGGTTTACATAAAACATGTAAATCTGTTTACTCTTGTAAACTGAGGTATGAGAGTTTAAGCTGATAACAATTTGACTTCAGTCAAATACAAAATTTCTACAATTTTACTTTCCCTCATACACACAATAAATGTTATTGGTGTCTAATTTTACATCTTTTTATATTGTGTAACAATTTACATATTTGGGATATATAATTGTAATACTATTTTATTTTACTTTTATACTTGACTTATAAATGATTTACACATACCACTACAGTATTACAGTATTCTGTAATACTTTTTATACTTTTTATACTTTTACTTACTGTTTTATTGCAGTTTAGTAGTCTTTCATTTTAACTAGAAAAATTACATTTAGCACTTTTTGTCAGGTATATCTAGCAGTGATAAAATCTCTCAGCTTTTGGTTTTCTGGCTATGTCTTTATTTCTTCATTTCTGAAGGATAATTTTAACAGGTATTATATTCTTGAGTAGCAGTTTTTATTTATTTGCTTTGTTTTGTTTCATTTTTCTCTGTGCACTTTGAATATATAGTTTAGTTTTCTTCTAGCCTGCAGAATCACTAGCAAGAAATCCACTGATTATCTTGTGGTGACTCCCTTGTATATAGCAAGTAGGCTTTCTCTTGGAACTTACAAAAGTCTCTCGGTGTTTGACTTAACAATTTAACTATAATGTCTTTTAGTGTAAACTTCTTTAGGTTCATCATCTTTGGGTTTATTGGGCTTCCATAAATCTGAATGTCCATTTCTCTCCTTAGATTTGGGGTTATTTTGCTCACGATTTATTTAATTAAAAGCTGTTTTATTTTTTCTCTCTCTTCTCTTTCTGATATCAATACTACCTACATTGATTTGTTTGATAGTGCCTTGTAAGTCCCTGAGACTTTCTTCACTGTTTTATTTTTTCTTTTTTTTCCCTTTTAACAAGAGAATTTCAAATGACTTGGCTGATCTTTTCTTGTAATTTATCAATTCCGTTATTGAACCTCTCTATCAATTTTTTTAGTTCAGGTATTGTATTTTTTTAATAAAATTTCAGTTTCTGTTTGGTTCCTTTTTGTATAATTTCTGTCTCTGTGTTGATCATTTCACGTTATTCATGTGTCATTTTCCTAATGTTACTTGTCTGTTTCTTTTAGGATTCATTGAGCTTTAGATGATTTATTTTAATTCTTTATCAGGTAAGACATAGATGTCCATTCTTTTGTGGTCATTTACTGGAGATTTATTTTATTTCTTTGATTGGCTCATAATGCCCTGATTCTTTTTGTTTTCTTATAGCTGTACACTGGTTTCTGCACATTTGAAGAAATAGCCACCAGTCCATTTGAAGAAGTGAACTGGCTTCAACAGAGAAAGTCTTGTTTCAATCAGCCTGGCTAGACAATCTGAGACCCTCTCAGGACATTTTTTATTTTAATGGATATGGCTTCTTTGGATTTCTGCCTGTAGATTTCTATTACAGTTTTACTTGTTTCTTCCATTATTTATTTTCAGTAGCTCTTAATCTCCTGCTTTGTCTGTTGTCTGACTGTTGTACTGCATGCCAGAATGA
Source organism: Cebus imitator (assembly GCF_001604975.1). Lineage (NCBI taxonomy): Eukaryota > Metazoa > Chordata > Mammalia > Primates > Cebidae > Cebus > Cebus imitator. Next base: position 3,816,991 of record NW_016107466.1, on the reverse strand, counting down.
TAGAGGCACTGCCCACTCCTGTCCCTCCTTCCCTTAGGAGATACCCCAAGCTATGTGTTTTCTTCCAATAATATTATGGAGGCTTCTTTGCTGCAGCAAGCTGCCTGCCCCTTTATATGACTTTTAACTTCTCCAAGTATTTAACCTTAGCTGCCTTCATCAGTTCTCATAAGATGAGACAAAAATAATCCCTAAGGCAGCGTACCCAATGGCCAGAAATGTTTGGATGTTCTCAGAATACCTCCTACACAGGTCTTAAGTAGAACTATAATCTTCTTTACAAATTGTCACTATTTTTAAATATACTATATCACATAAATGAAGTTATCATCCACCTTTCCCTATTATCTGTATCTTCTTTGTACAATTGTATTATGTCCAGTAATTAAGGTGCTCCTTACTTTTATAAAGAACCTTCATTTAAACACCATATTAATTAAGAGTTAAAGCATACATTGTATTTTAAAATGATTTCTAATTAGAGATATTAAGTACTACCTATTGGGTACTATGCTTACTACCTGAGTGACAGGATCAGTTGTACCCCACTCCTCAGCATTATGCTGTATACACATGTAACAAACCTGCACATGCATCCCCTGAATCTAAAATAAAGTTGAAATTAAAAGAACACATATAAACTATTAACCTGCCCTGTGTTGAATTTGGATTTATTACTGCAAAATTCAGTAAAATTAGGATGTCATATAATTTCTTAAATACTCCCCTCAAGTACATTAAAAACACAGAAAGGAAATGAGAGCATTGTTCTTTCATTCTCCTTTCTCAAAGAAAAAAATATGTCATGTCCCTATCTGACTCTACAAGTATACATTTATATTTCTCCCTTTAATTGCACATCCATACCAAAACCTCCAAGTGCAAAAAACAGGAAAAGCCTCATACCTTGCCTCTTTAACATATTGTTTAATGCCTTATGAAAAAGTAATCAAAGTAAGTCAATAATTATAAGCATAAAGAAGGCTATTATCACTCAAGGTATCCCTCAGTTCATACAATTAAAACGACAAGATATATCATATTAAATAAGATATAAAATTTAAATAAACATTGAATTAACTACCAAATTAATCCCAGCATTCAAAAGCCCGAGTTTTATCACATGTAAAATATTTATGTGAACATTTGATATTTGATTTTGCTGATTGACCCTCACCTTCTTATAATAAACACAAATATATTTAAAGAAGAAAATCATTAGGTAATACTATGCTTTGTAACTGAGGTTAATTTCTCCTGGCTCTGTAACTTTCAAGAGAAAATGAGTAGCAAAATTTTCAGATGTGGCTGGGTGTGGTGACTCACACCTATAATCCCAGCATTTTGGTAGGCCTAGGTGGGCGAATCACTTGGGGTCAGGAGTTCAAGACCAGCCTGGCCAACATAACAAAACCCTGTCTCCAAAAAAAGACAAAAATTAGCCGGGCGTGGTGGTGTACACCTGCAATCTCAGCTACTCGGAGGCTGAGGCAGGAGAATCTCCTGAACCCAGGAGGCAGAGGTTGAACTCAGATGAGATTGCACCACTGCTCTCTAGCCCAGGTTACAGAACTAGACTCCGTCTCAAAAAAACAAAACAAATTTTCAGATGGGCCATATCAAAAGTAGGGTTACTTCATGTGTAGTAAAAATGAAAGGCTAAATCTTGGGAAGGAAATTAGTTGTACAATTTTAAGAAAACAGCAGATCTTAAGCAATTTTAAAATACAGAATTTATTTTTTAATGTCGTAAGTTTTATTTTTTTCTTTTAGGTGTAGTGTATGCTTTAAAGTTTTGCCAAACCTTATCTTTTGTACACTTGATGGTTCCAGTTAGGTGCAATCGTGACCTGTACCATCTGTATTTCTTCAAGAAATTTATATAATGTCATTTTATCAGAATATATTGTCATCAAAAATAGAAAGGAAATGATACCAACATAAAAGAACCAGTTTATTTCATTTTTTAAAAATAGGTTGCCATTGTATGTATAATGGAAAGGGAGAACACATTTTAATTGCAAGGTACAAGCAACCTAGACAACACTGGAGGTCATTATGTTAAGTGAAATAAGCCAAGTAGAGAAAAACAAATATCATATGTTCTCACTCATAGGAATTATGTATTATAGATTTCAATGTATTATATATTTCAAAGTAGCTAGAAGAGAGAACTTGAACTGTCCCCAACATATAGAAATGATAAATACTCGAATACTCAACGTAATACATACCTCAGGTACTCTGACTTGATCATTATAAATTCTATGCAAGTAACAAAATAGCACATGTACCTTATACATATGTAAACTATATATTAATAAAAACACAAACAATTAAAAACATAAACACTAAAAAAGATTTTTTTTCAAATGTCATTCCTCTGTTCTCTTTTTATTCTTCTCACGTTCTCCATTCCTGCTATGGTTTTAATGTCTGCCCTTCAAAATTCAGCTGATGTCAATGTGATACTATTAAGACATGTGGCCTTTAAGAGGTTTCTCCCTCACGAATGGGATTAAAGCCCTTTTAAAAAAGGCTTCATGCAGCATTCAGCTCCTTTGCCCTTTCCTCTTCCTCCATGTGAAGACACAGTGTTCCTTCCCTCCAGAAAATGCAGCAGCAAGGCACCATCTTGATAGCAGAGAGCAGCCCTCACTAGACAACCAAACCTCGTGCTAGCTGCATCTTTGGACTTGCCAGCCTCCAGAAATTTGAGATAATAAATTTAAATTTAAATTTTGTTACGGCAACAGAAAATGGATTAAGACAACTTTAGTTATAAGTGCTGTTTCTTTTTGTTAAATTTAATTTCATTTAATGCAAATTAAAAACAAACACATATAAATGTAAACAACAATTAATAAAATTAGTTTCTCCACTGCTAATACTGACGTATTTGAGAGAAAATAACTTAATTCCTTATTGTTCTAGCACGTAAACATATTTCATGTGTGTGTTTTTTTTTCAGTGCTGACTAAATTAAATTAGAAACATTGGAATTATTCTCTTTCGATAGTGCTTAATATATTTTTATTGTTTGAATGTTTCTAGATGTAAACCACATGGTAGCTATTAATATATATTTTGACTTTGTCCTTCACTGTTATAAAATTCAAATTTAAACAATTGCTTCACTCTCAGTCTGTATCTCTAAATTTTATGAGTTACTTTTAGTGTAAACCATAGGGATGACTCAGTTTTATTTTACAGATTAAGAATCTGAGGCCCAGAAAGGTATTATAAAGTTCTAAAGGCCACACAATTCATTAGCAATGCTAGTTGATAATTTTTCATTTTTCTCTATCTCCCACACTAATGTCATGTTTTAATTATAATTTTTGCTTTATAAGTGTGTCAACTGGTTAGTAGAATGATTCTTATTTTTAAATAATTAAGATTACTTAGTTGATTTGTTATATTTTTCTGGTTTCTTGTATTGTGGTGTAATAAGGTTAATTAGTGTTCTGTTATTAGAAGAAACAAAATTTTTATTAAAGATGAATTTATTTGCACAGAGCATTACATTTTAAGCTTAAATCCCAGCTAGTCATGAGAATATTTTTAATTTTATGATTCATTTTTAAAGTTTTTTTCCACATAAATTCTCAGATTTACTGTTAATGGCTAATATAATCATGGCTCAGTATGTTTATTACTTTTCTGTAAATGTTCATAGATACAATTTGCTGATTTTAAATACCTACATTTCATTATTTTTTAACCTGTAACAAATGGCAGGCATTTTAATATATCCCACTACATAAACCACATTGTACTACTTCAAGCACCTGCCATCCCTTATGTGAAACCAAAAGGTATGTTTTATTCAATTACTTTTCACAGCATGTCAGGCTAAAAACTTATTAGTGTGGATGGATTTTTGAATGTCTAATTCAGATGCTGATAAAGTGAAAGGGGAAGGAAGAACATTTGTAACATAGACTAGTTTCATGTTTTGTTTTTCTTTGAGACATAATACAGGGTTTGTTAGAATATATATTTCCTAAAGTGAGGGTGTTTTGATTTTTACCTTGTAAGAATTATTATAAGTTTTCTTCTGTATTATTTTTATACAACCCAATATTTTTAAAAATGAAGAGTTAATTATTTAAAATAACTTGTAGGTTGATATAACATGCAGTTTTCCTTTGATGCATAGTTAAGAAGTTTTAATTTAACTAAAATTCATCACATAAATAATGGAGTTTGTTTATTAAATGAACAGTAATTTTATTTCTTCTTATGAAACTCAAAACACTAAATGTTCAAGAATTAGGAAATATACCATTTAAAATAAGAACTCATATTTTGGGAATATAGCAAAGATACGTAACCCATTATGATCTCATAAGGTACCTGGAGATTCCTAGTAGCAAAAGAGAAAAGAGAAATGCATTTATATAAAGAGATCTTGTTATCAGTGAGAATTTTTTTTCTTGACTAAATTTCTCCCATAAAAGCTTATGTTTATGGACTATTTGATAAAAGTTCTTCCAAAAAGTTATATATTGTGGGTTTAATACTGAATAAGTGCTGTAATTTCTTTGAGTTTAAATTTATATATAGATACAGAGGCAGATGTCCGTCTACCTACACAGATAGGTACACAATTAGAACAGCTTTTATCTTTTTTAAATAAATACTGTATGCTACAAATAAATTACTTTGGAAAATTGTGGATTATTTAGTTGACCCTATGCACACTGGATTTCACTGCATATATTTATTTCAGGGTATGTTTTAATGGTTTAGAATTCTTAGAGTTTCTTTTATGTGCAGTTCATGCTTCCAACCTTTTATATTCCAGCTTTTAAGAAGTAAAAACTTAAACTATGATCTTTTCTGAGCTGTCTTATTTCTGGTATAGAGAATTAAATGAGAATAACTCAACATAAAGTTATGTTCAAAGAGCTGATACCAGTCTTAAATTTTATACATATGCATATACACACATGCATGCATATATATATGTATGTATATGCACATACAGATACACACACACACACACCTCCCTATCTCACAGACACACACATATGTAAATATACACACAATGATAACCAGGAGCTTTACAATTATTTTTTTAATTTAACTGAATATTATTTAGAAGGCCATTATCTGCCAAAATAAAATGTAAGACAATAAATATCTATAAAGAGAAAAATAATCAAAACTTTTTTAAAAGAAGCCGGGAGAAACAATAAAAAAATAGTGGCTTTAAATTGCTAGAAAAAGATCTAAGGGGCAGTGTTTGAAGGCCTTGATTATTTTCCCAAAGAACAGGAGTTTTTCAAAAGCCACTGATCAAATAATGTCTGTGTTCACTATCAAGTAAGCATTTTCTATGATTTACCATTCTATATGATTTCTCGAAAGGAATAAAAGATTTGAAAATTCTTACCAAATAAAATTGAAATCCATAATGAATTTTACGAAGGTATTTTAGTAGAAATGTTCAGCTAGAGAGATATTTGAAAGGCACAAGAATCAATTCTGTAAGAAAAAGTCAAGGATAGTATTGCAATTTTTGCGATTTACTATGAAGTGGAAAGTGTTCTTGATAAACGATGAATGAACACAGCTTAACAAATTTAACTCATCTGTTAAACAGAAATTTTAAAAGGATAGTTTTGGAATGAGAGATGTGGTGGCTCATACCTGTAATCCCAGCAGTTTGGGGGGCTGAAGCAGGTGGATTGCTCGAGCCAACGAGTTTAAGACCAGCCTGGGCAACATGGTGAAACCCCACCTTTCTAAAAAAAAAAAAATGCAAAAGCCAGGCATGGTGGCACATTCCTGGAGTCCTAGCTACTCAGAAAATTGAGGTGGGACAATTGCTTGAGCCCTGGAGATCGAAGTTGCAGTGAGCCATGATCATTCCACTGCACTCCAGCCTAGGCTGCCTAAAAAAAATAAAAATGAATTTAAAAAAGGTAAGTTTGCAAAAATTAACACTAGACAATAAGAAAAGTAATATTATTTCTGCAATGAACATATATGCATATTTGTGTACCTTATTCAAAAAAATGTTAAGGTTATTAAAGAGTTTTAATGCATGACTCTTCTTGTGGTGTAATACTCATTTTTACATTTTATTTATGTTATATATGTTTTATTTATGTGTTCTATCTGACAATTGTTATTTATTTCATAAATATTTGTGCAAATAACTTTTTCATGTAAAAGAAGGCCTGATTAGAAGGGATCTCCTCCAGGTGTGAAGTAAGAGTCCCACTACATTTTAAAGCAATTGCATAGCTTTTCATACACTCACATGTGCAGGCAGAATCCACATAATTGTACTACCAAGTCTCCTGATCCTTGTATGATCCTGGACTCTATAATATCATTGCACAATGTCAGTTCTTGTTTCTACTCTGGTCCTGGTTTGCATGCCGCTTTGTATATTGATTGCATATTTTATGTCATCTTGGGAAAAATCATAGTTATCTAAAAATAAATGACAGTATTTTCAGCCATGAACAAAGTGGAAGGATTCCATTGGTCTCATCTACATGAAGGAAAGACCAAAAAATAACACAATTACATTTGGGTCAAGTAAAGAGGAACAAGGACAGTTACTCAGAAAAAGGGTACTGCAAAGAATGTATGTGTGAAGATGTAAGGGAGCAAGGAAAAATGGATGAGGAACCGTAGGTCTGCAAGCAGCTTTTGCACTGTTGGGCTTCTTTAGTGAGCTGTATGATTCATGAGAAAAGGATTGTGCCTGTCTTTCTTCCCATATAATCTTCGGCGAATGTTCTATTGCTTGTCTGTATGTATTCAACATACAAACTTCTCTAGTGATCTACTCCTCCCCATATTCTAAACAAATTTGGCCAGGTGTCCTATTCACCCTGCTCCCACAGCCTCAGCATCTGGAGAGTGCACACATGCACCAAGGCAAGTTGGTTAGAATCTCATTCATGGAAATCAGACCACTGACACTCGTTTTAGGATATTACATCTCCCAAATGTCTCTCCTACTTATGTTTCTAGCTCCTATCCTTTCTGGTACTCAGTTATTTTAATCTGTAAACTGTTCATAATGCTTCAGATCATTTTTCCTTTTTTAAATAAATGTTGCGTGTTGATTTCTATTGCTTATAAATTGAAGACTATGGTTATTATACACATCACCTAGCTCAGTGCCTGAAAATAGGATATACTCACTAAATATTTTCTGGATGAACTAATGAACAAATGAAAGAATGAATGAATGAAGGTCTTAGTGAGAATTGCTATAACAAAAACACCATAGCTACATGGTTTAAAGAAAGAAATGTATTTCTAAAAACTCTGAAGTCTGAGAAGTTTACAGTCAAGGTACACATCAGTTTTGTTCCTGATGAGGACCTTTAGAAAGAGAGAGAGAGAAAGAGAGAGAGAGAGGAAAAAAAAAAAAAACTTGTTTTTTTTTTTTTTTTTTAAGTAAGGAGATGAATCTCAGCATGTGTCTCCATTCTTTTGACCTTAGCTAAATCTAATTATCCAAAAATTCTCCCTCCTATTATTGCCTACTAACTCCCCATTAGGAGTTTGAGTTTCAACATATGAATTTGAGGAAAACAAAAACATACAGCCAATAGCAATGAATAAACAATGACCTTTGTCTTCTCAGTCAGCATACCGTTGTGGGAAAGACTGTGACTGCTAACAAACTTGATTATGAAACCTCAAACTACTCTGCATCACGTCCAAGAGGAAGAGAGTTTCTTGTACAATAACCGGTAATAAATTTCTGTATGCATGGACCTAATATGAACAAAATAACATGAAATAATCACTAGATGAACGCTTATAATTAGGATATAAGAATATCTTACATAAATGAATTTTATCTAGAAGCAGTATGCACAACTACATTATTTTCTGTATCAAGCTCACTAAGAACACTGAGTTTGCTTTGTGCCAAGACACTTCCAGCTACTATTGTGAGCTGAGTTCTGGTTACGTGAAAATATAATGCAATCTCAGCACCTCCTCCTTTTCCAATGTGCTGTTTTTTTTTTTTTTTTTTTTTTTGTTTTTTTTTTTTTTTTTTTTTGTTTTTGTTTTTTTTTTTTTTTTTTTTTTTTAACTTTTAGGGAAGTTACAGCATTTTGTACCAAGAAATATGACAGCAGCATAATAGTACACATTGTATATCCCTTATGTTCTTTAAGCAGCTTGTTCTATCCAAATTACTCTCGACTTGATTATTAGCAGGATTACTGAGGTGATATAAATATGGCTTCTCTTATAAATGAATGTTTCTGCAATAAAAGCATTTATATTAAAACATAAGTTTTAATATGCTTAATAGTCAATGAAAATATCTGAAGAATTTCTATTTCATGGCCCTTTTGAGAAAATATATTTAAAATTTGCATTGTATTGTGTTTTTTCAAGTAATGACCCCATTTTGACATCATAGCAATATATCTGTGAAGAATATAAGTATTCACTGTTCAGTGACTATGTTATAGAAAACGTAAATATGAGCTTATCTAAATGCAGTGATTAGCATAAATATACTTAACTAGCATGCATTGGGGGAAAATAAACATATAAAGAAGTAAATTTACATTGATTGACTCAGAGGTACCTCTTATAATGTGAGAACAATTCAAAAGCATTTCCTGTCTAACTCAAGGTCTCAGAATGTGGTTAGATGCAATTCAATTACTGTAATGTACATGGCATTTTAGTTTCATTTCAAAGTGGCAGTACATATTATCAAACTGCCACTAAAATACTCAGCATCATATTTTTATAATGTTCTTTGGTAGTAGATTCTGAAAAGATTTAATATTACTGAATTTTTAGCCATTAAATTCCTGTTCCCAAATTATGGCTTGGAAAAAAGAAAAAAAAAAAAACAAAGATAAAAATAAAAGCTAGTGCAAATTCATGCAGATTAGTGAAATTTTGTGCTTTGGTGCAAGTCAAGAAACCCAAGAGAATGTAAGCAAATATTTACCTCTGTTGAATAAAATGTGAGCCAAAGATTAGGCTCTGCCAAAGATTAGAGACAAAGAAGCATTTACAGACAATTTGCATGCATTCATTCCATCTGGAAATTTGGTGGTTGGAAATGAAACAAGTGGACATTAACAAGCCTTGATTGTATATTTTAACTGGAATGGACAAAGCCCTGACAACGTGTCTTACCTCTGACTAAAGAACATTATTTCCAAAAGTATCATAGTAACTCTCCTTTTCCTCTCCCTTTTCTTCCCACCTTTCTGTATTTTCTGCCTATTTCTTTCTTCCCTCTTGCAATCCTTCACCCCACCCCAAGAGAATTTGTGTTAGAGGACAGAGTAGGCTACTCTCAAATATGTTCACTATGAAGTCTCAGTAGGTTAACTGAATAGTTGTGTGTGTGTGTGTGTGGGTGTGTGTGTGTGTGTGTGTGTGAGAGAGAGAGAGATTTTGATTTGCTTTCCTTGCTTTTTATACATGGCTGGTGCAAGTTTGTCTGAATCTTTACTCAGTCCTTGGGTTTTGCTTTTGTTTCTGTTTTTATGGAGTCTTGCTCTGTCTTCCAAGCTGGAGTGAAGTGGCGTGATCTCGGCTCACCGCAACCTCTGCCTCCTGGGCTCAAACGATTCTCCTGCCTCAGCTTCCCAAGTAGTTGGGACTACAGGCCCGTTCCACCACGCCAGGCTAATCTTTTATATTTTTAGTAGAGACTGGGTTTCACCATGTTATCCAGGATGGTATCATCTCCTTCCCTCAAGATCCACCCCCCTAGGTCTCCCAAAGTGCTTGGGTTTTTACTTGTACTGAAAGAGGCACCACCATCATGAACTTTGCTAATTCTTACAGAAAGGGTAGAACAGTAGGGAGGACAGAGCATCAGCTTTTAAATGCCAGGGAAGCTCAGAAAAAACACACATTGCCTGCACTTATAATGTTGCCCACTGTTCCAATCATACTAAGCATTTTATGTGCCTTATGGTATGTAATTTCTAATGTCAGACCCAGGTAGCTATTCTATGCTGTATTTTGTTACCTTTTAATTAAATTTCAATTATATTACATAGACACAGAAAAATATGATGCACGATATCAGACTTTTAGATTTGTTGAGATAGTTTTATGTCCATGTACATGATCAGATCATATAATAATTATAAGTGCTTAATATATATAAGTGCTTATATATACATATATATATGTATATATATCATCCAAAACAACCATTGAGTTTGTTCCTCAAGGACTTCAATGGAACTCCTTGTCAACGATTCAAAATTGCACATTTATTTTAAGCACTTATAATTATTATATATACATATATATTATATATACATATATATGTATATTACATATATACATATATGTGTATATATATGTGTATGTGTGTGTATATATATATATATATTCTGAGAAAGGTAAGTTAGCATCTTTCACTGTGACTAAAAGTTCCCCAACTTCCACTCTGACTGAAAATAAATAATTGTCTTTCAATATAATGTCAAATAATACTATTTTAGCATGTTGACCAAGACCACTATAAAATTAAACATTAACATTACTACTCTTAAATTCCTTGATGATGAAAGTATTGTCTTAAATTTATAAGTGAGAAAAACTTAGTCTCAGAGAGGTAAATGTGTTGTATAATTTGAAGGTAGGTCTGTTGGACTCTAAACTTCTATACTAACAATAAACAGAAAATAATAAATCTGAAAAGATATTTATTAAATTTATTTGAGACTTCAAACTTAGAAGAAAATTAATAATGGTTTTTATTAAACAACCCTTTAATATATGTCCCAATTTGAGTATGCATATTTCCCTTAGCCAATTTAACTTCAACATTTATTTCTTTTTAATTCAGTAATAAACATGATTAAATTTACCATACTATATAGATTATCATAAAACATGCAATCTAGTCAAATTAGCATGACAAGTATGAAAAAGAGACTAGTAAATAAAATCAAAATATGCCATAGTATTTCATCATGTTCTAAATATTAGATGATGCAAGTGTATTAGTGCAAGGATTTAATATTTCAACATAACTGTCATATGCCATATTTCTTTGTATTTCTTCATTGAATCTAGGACAGAAATGAAATTACATAATTTGAAAGCATTTTAATTATAGAAAAGTAGAGGTTACTAATAAATTCAAATGATTCCTGTATTTTAGGCAACTTGTTAATAGAGAAATAAATTTGCAAAGGCTTATGATTACATAATTTATGACCATTAGTATTATTTAGGAAATAAATATTTCCTTATCTACACACACACACACACACACACACACACACACATTACACACACACACACACACACACACACACACACACATTACATTTTTAATGTTTAAACTTCTGTAATGAAGTGAGAATTTTTTTCTTTACATGATTTATATCTGGTACAGTTAGATTTCATCAAAAACATTTTGCTCCTAATTTCACATATCTTTAATGCATGCTTTGAAACAGTGAAGTCTAAAAATTATGGAATTACTTGTGTTATAAATAAGTGATATGGAAGCCTAGCCAAAATGATCAGGAAGGAGAAATAAATAAAAGCACCCAAACAAGAAAAGAAGAAGTAAAACTATCTATCTTCACTGATGATGTGATTCTGTACGTAGAAATCCCTACAGATTCTTCCCCAAAACTACTACAACTGATAAATGATTTTAGTAAGGTTTCAGGATACAAAACTAATGTACAAAAATCAATTGGATTTCTATACATCAATAATGTCCAGACTGAGAGTCTAATCAAGATCATGATGCCATTTACAATAGACATAAATAAAATAAAATAATTAGGAATACATTTCACCAAAGAGGCGAAATAGCTCTACAAGAAGAATTACAAAGCATTGCTGAAAGAAATCAGAGATAACACAAATAAGTGGAAAAACATTCTATCCTCATGCATTGGAAGAATCAATATTATTAAAATGTCCATACTGCCCAAAGCAATTCACAGATTCAACACTATTTCTGTCAAACTACCAACACTATTATTCACAGAATTAGAAAGAAAAAAACGATTCTAAAATTCATATGGAATCAAAAAAGAGCACAAATAGCCAGAATAATCATGAAGAGAAAGAACAAATCTTAATGTATTACACTACTTAAACTCACACTATACTATCAGGCTTTAGCAACCAAAACAGCATGGCGTTGGTAGAAAACCAGACCATATATCTGTGGAACAGAATGGGAAACAGAAATAAAGATGCACATTTAAAACCATCTGATCTTCAACAAGGCTGACAAAAGCAATGGAAAAAAGACTCTATTCAATAAACAGTGATGATATAAATGGCTAGCCATATGCAGAACAATGAAACTGGATACTAAACTTTCATCATATACAAAAATTAACCTAAAGTGAATTAATATAAATTATAAAACTTCAAATTATAAAAATTCTAGAAGAAAACCTAGGAAATGACATTCTGGACATTTACTTTGGCAAATAAGTTTTGACTAAGTCCTCAGAAGCAACTGCAAAAAAAAAAAAAAAAAAAATTAACAAGTGGGACCTAAGAAAACTAAGGATCTTCTGCACAGCAAGTGAATCTATCAACGCAGCACACAGACAATATACAGAATGGGAGGAAGTATTTGCAAACCATGCCTCCAACAAAGATCTAATATTCGGAATCTATAAGGAACTTAAATCAGCAAGCAAAAAACAAGTAACCCCATTTTTAAAAAGGGAGAAAGCATGAACAGACACTTCTCAAAAGAAAACATGCATACAGCCAACAAATATATACATATATAAATGCTCATCATCACTACATGAGAGAAGTGCAAATAGAAACCACAGTGAGATATCATCTCACAACAGGCAGAATGGCCATTATTAAAAACCTCAAAAAACAACAGATGTTAGTGAGGTTGTGGAGGAAAGGGAACAGTTATAACCTGTTGGTGGGAATATAAATTAGCTCTTTCATGGAGCTACATAGCCACTGTGGAAAGCCACATAGAAATTTCTCAAAGACCTTAAAACACATCTACCATTTGACTCAGCAGTCCCAATATTGGGTATAAACTCCAAAGAAAATAGATCATTCTACCAAAATGACACATGTACTCACATATTTATTACAGAACTATTCACCAAAGAAAATACATGGGATCAATCAAGATGACCATCAAAAGGGACTGGATAAAGAAACTATGGTACATATACAGCATGGAATATGACACAGTCATAAAAAAGAATGGAATCATGTCCTTTGCAGCAGCATGGATGCCGCTGGAGGCTATTATCCTAAAAAAAGTAATACAGGAACAGAAAAGCAAATATCTCTCGTTCTCAATTCTAAGCTGGAGCCAAATAATGAATACACATGAACCCAAATATGGGAACAATAAACACTGGGACTTCTTGAGGAGAAAATGAGGAAGCAGGGTGTGAGCTGGGAGACTACCTATCAGGTACTATGCTCACTAGCTTTGTAATGCTCATTCATACGCCAAGCATGAGTGACACACAATTTACCCATATAGCAAACGTCTGTTTGTGTTCCCCAAATCCAGTAGAAAGTAGAAAGAAAAAAAAAACCCTCAATGGGGAAAAAAGTAACTTTTTATTTTGTGGATCCTTTGTATTTTTGTTAGTTTTGCTATGATCTTTATTATTTCCTTTTTAATTTTGGGCTTTGTTAATTCTTGCTTTTTAAGTTCATTGAGGTACAAAATTAGATTTTTTTAAAAAAATATTTTTACTTTTTTTATGTAGGCACTTATTGCTACCAACTTTCCTTTTAGCACTATTTTTGCTGTATTTCTTGGGTTTCACTTTGTTTTATCCCCAGTTTATTTTTTTTTTCAATTTTAAAACATTTTAATATTAAATACTTTCTTGATTCAATGGTAATTGAGAAGCATGTTGTTTAATTTTCATGTATTTGTATTGTTTTCAGTGTTCCTCTTGTTAGTGATTTCTAGTTCTATTCCATTATGGCCTGAGAGATACTTGATACTATTTTAATTAAAATAATTACTGGAGAATGCTCCATGTATTGATCAGAAGGATATATATTCTGTAACTATTAAATTAAATGTTCTGTAAATATTTTAGTTCCATTTGTTTTAACGTGCAGTTTAAAAATATTGTGTCTTGATGATAAATCCAATGCTAAGAGTGGGATGTTGAAGGCTCCAATAATATTGTATTGGAAACGATATCTCCCTTTATACCTAATTATATTTGCTTTATGTATCTGATTATTCTGGTGTTGGGTGCATATATGTTTAGAATTGTTATATCCTCTTGATGATTTTATCCCTTTATCATTACATAATAGACTTTTAAAATTGTTTTTATATTTTAATATATATATATATATTTAACATTTATAATTTTTATTGCTTCTAAGGGTTTGAATGTGACACAAGTTGAGGATAGCTGAATGATTTCATTTCTGGGTGTTTTCACAGGGCCAAGCTTCAACTTTATACTTCTTGGCTGTGTCCTCTAATCCTGGGTGTCTGGGACCAGGTCCTCAAGTTTTTCCTCTAGTCCCTTAAGGTTGAACTCTGGCTGTAGGGGCTGAGGTGCTCCAAGACCTCTGGCAATATCATTATATACTTTATGATGAGAATGAGTGGGAACCATGGGTGTAAGTGCTCTGGAGGGAGTGGCAGGGCCATAATGAGCAAACGTGCTTCAAAGGGAAGCTGTCAGGTGAAAGCACCATGGCAGTGGTTGCTTGCAAAGTTATCTGGCAGCATAGATGAGGCTTCACTGTGTGCAGGCATGAGCAGGTAAGGACTCTAGGAGGTGCTGGTGGACATCAGGGTGTGTAGATCAGACTGTGGTACCACAGGAAAGATAGCCCTGATCTCTCTGGGTCTGGAAGACAACGTAGGTCAAAGCTACTTATTCCTTAGGAGCCATTCAGGCCCATGAATGTGTCCCAACACTCAGCAAACTCAGCCTTGTGTCTCTTCAGTACTGGCATCTGGGTTGTCTTTCTACCCTCTCTCAAATTAACATTGTTCAGAGTATGCTAGTATACTAAGTACTCCAGTCTGTCTCATGTTCCTGGCTACCTGTAGTCAGCCACCTCATCTCCTGTTGGTTTTTTGAAAAGAGAAACAAAATCAATTTACTGCTAGACAAATTAATCAATAATAAAAGGAAGAATACCACAGAAATAAAATGACAAATAAAAAAGGAGACATCACAACTGATACCACGGAAACACAAAAGATTATTAGAGACTATTATAAACAACTGTACAGTAACAAATTGGAACACCTAGAGGAAAATGAATAAATAACTGAACACATGCAACCTACCAAAATTGAATCAAAAAGAAATATAAAACCTGAACAGACTAATAATATATAATGTTATTGTATCAGCAATAAAAAGTCTTCCATCCAAGAAAAGTTCAGGATTAAATGGCTTACTGCTAATCCTAGCAGACTTACAAAGGGAAACTAATACTAATTATCCTCAAAATATTCCAAACAATTGAATAGAAGGGAATTCTCCATATCTCATTTTACAAGACCAGTGTTATTCTTATACCAAAACTAGACAAGGATACAACCAAAAAAGAAAACTGCAGCCAATATCCTTGATGAAGATAGATGCAAAATCTTTAACAAAATACTAGCAAATCAAATCCAACAGCACATGAAAAGGTAATACACCATGATCAACTGGGATGTATTCCAAGGATGCAAAGATGGCTCAACATGAGTAAAGCAATAAATGTAATATGTCACATTAACAGAATGAATAAGAAAAACTTTGTGATTATCTGAAGAGGCACAGTAAAGGCATTTGACAAAATTCAACATCCCTTTATGATAAAACTGTCAACAAACTTAGGCATATATGGAATATACTTCAGCATAATAAAGGCTATATAAAACAAACCCACAGTTGACATCATACTAAATGAAGAAAGGCTCAAAATCTTTCCTCTAAGAACTGGAAAAAGACAACAGTGCTCACTTTGACTTCTGTTCAACATAATGTTAGAACTCCTAGCCAAAGCAATCAGGAAAAGAGAGAGAAAAAGAGGAATCCAAATTGAAAAAATGAAACTCAAATTGTCCCTCTTTGCAGAGATGACATGAACTTATATATAGAAACCTCTAAATTCCTTCTTTTTGAGACTCCATCTCAAGAAAAAAAAGAACAGAGTTCAGTTCTTTTTTTTAAATTTATTTTATTTTATTATTATTATTATACTTTAAGTTCTGAGATACATCTGCAGAACTTGTAGATTTGTTACATATGTATACATGTGCCCTGGTGGTTTGCTGCACTCATCAACCCATCATCTACATTAAGAATTTCTCCTAATGCTGTTCCTCCCTTAGCCCCCCACCGCCAAACAAGTCCTGGTGTGTCCCTTCTTGCGTCCATGTGTTCAACTCCCACTTATGAGTGAGAACATGTGGTGTTTGGTTTTCTGTACTTGTGTTAGTTTACTGAGAATGATGGAGAAATCTCTAAATGCTTTATCAAGAATCTCTTAGATATGATAAATAAAGTCAGTGAAGTTTCAGAATACACAATCAAAAATAACACAACACATAAAAATAAGTAGCATGTCTAAGTGCCAATGTTGAATATGCTGAGAAAAAAAATCAAGACAATTTCATTTGCAGTAGCTACCAAACAACAACAAAAAAAGCCACACACAAACATAAAACCACCTAGGAATACATTTAACCAAGGTGTTAACAGGCCTTACAAAGAAAACTACAAAACTGAGAATGATGGTTTCCAGGTTCATCCATGTCCCTACAAAGGACACTAATTCATCATTGTTGATGGCTGTATAATATTCCATGGTGTATATGTGCCACATTTTCCCTGTCCAGTCTATCATTGATAGGCATTTGGGTTGGTTCCAGGTCGTTGCTATTGTAAGCTGTGCTGCAATGAACCATTCTCAGCAAACTGACACAAGAGCAGAAAATCAAACACCGCATGTTCTCACTCATAGGCGAGTGTCAAACAATGAGAACACATGGACACACGGAGGGGAGCACTACACACTGGGGTCTGGTGGGGGGAAACAGGGGAGGGACAGTAGGGGGTGGGGAGTTGGGGAGAGATAGCATGGAGATAAATGCCAGTTATAGATGAAGGGGAGGAAAGCAGCAAATCACACTACCACGTGTGTACCTATGCAACAATCTTGCATGTTCTTCACATGTACCCCAAAGCCTAAAATGCAATTAAAAAAGAAAGAAAGAAAAAAGCAAGCAAGCAAGCAAGAAAGAAAGAAAGAAAGAAAGAAAGAAAGAAAGAAAGAAAGAAAGAAAGAAAGAAAGAAAGAAAGGGAGAGAGAGAGAAAGAAAGAAACTACAAAACTCTGATGAAAGAAATTGAAGAGAACACAAAGAAGTGGAACGACATCTCATGCTCATGGATTGGTAGAATTAATGTCATGAATATGGCCATACAACCAAAAGCAATCTGTAGTTTCAATTCAATGCCTACCAAACTGCCAATATAATTTTTCAAAGTCATTGAAAGAAAATCCTACAATTTGTGTGCAACAGCAACTACCAAAAAGTCCAGATAGTCAAAGCAATATTGATCAAACAGAACAAGTCTGGTGATATCACACTAACTGACTTCAAGACCTATAAAAAGACTGTAGTAGCCAAAACAGCATGATGTTTGCATATAAAGAGACACACAGCCCAATGGAACAAAATAGAGAATACAGACATAAATCCATATATTTACAGCCAGTTGATTTTTGACAAAATAACTAAGAACATACATTGAGGAAAGGACAGCCTTTCAAATAAATGGTGCTGGAAAAATTAGATACTATACGCAGAAGAATGAAGATACCCATATTTCTCCCCATATAAATAATCCACTCAAGATAGTTTAAAGACTTAACTGTAAGACACAAACTATAAAAATACTAAAAGAAAACATAAGAAAAACACATCAGGACATTGGTCTAAGCAAAGAACTTACGGCTGAGACCACAAAAGGAAAGGTAGCTAAACAAAGAATAGACACTTGGGATTATTTTAAACTGAAATGCTTCTGTATAGCAAAGAGAGAAGAAACAACCTCTTGAATGGGAAAAAAATATTCTTGAACTATTCATCTGACAAATAACTAATATCTAAAATATATGAAGAACCCAAATAATGTATTAGTAGAAGATAATAATCCCATTAAAAAGTGGACAAAGGTGCTCACTTCAGCAGCACATATACTAAAATTGGAACAATACAGAGAAGATTAGCATGGAGGAGCACCCAGATACATAAAGCAAATTCTTAACAACCTACAAAAAAACTTAGACTCCCATACAATAATAGTGGGAGACTTTAACACTTCACTGTCCATATTAGACAGATCAACAAGACAGAAAATTAACAAGGATATCCAGTACTTGAACTCAGATCTGGACCAAGCAAACCTAATGGACATCTACAGAACTCTCCACCCCAAATCCACAGAATATACATTCTTCTCAGCACCACATGGCACCTACTCGAAAACTGACCACATAATTGGAAGTAAATCACTTCTCAGCAAATGCAAAAGAATGGAAATCATAACAGACAGTCTCTCAGCCCACAGTACAATCAAATTAAACTGAGGATTAAGAAACTAACTCAGAACTGCACAACTTCATGAACACTGAACAACTGGCTCTTGAATGTTGACTGAATAAACAATGAAATGAAGGCAGAAATAAAGACGTTCTTCAAAACCAACGAGAACGAATACACAGTGTACCAGAATCTCTGGAACACATTTAAAACAATGTTTAGAGGGAAATTTACAGCAATAAATGCCCACATGAGAAGCAAGGAAAGATCTAAAATCGACACCCTATCATCAAAATTGAAAGGGCTAGAGGAGAAAGATCAGGTTCTGAAGTAGAAGGGAGATTTTTTTTTTCAATTCCCTTTCTCTGTAATAACAATAGGTTCATTTTATTAGCAAATGACAAGTAAATGTAGTTAAAAGGGATCAGTAAAATCTTGTACGGCTGTTGTGAGAATTAAATGAGATTACACATCAAATGTTTGACATAATATTTACAACATAGCTGAGCTTTCTTAAGTACTTTGTATTGACTTCACCCTAGATATTAAAAGGACATATGTTACATTGTAGTTCCTCAAAAGTTAATAGCTTACATTTTTTTATAATTTAATAAAAAGATTGACCAATGAGGTTAAACATAGTAATTAGAATGAAAAATTCTAAGGCAAGTGGTTATACCTATATTTTTCACAGTTGAGCATAGTCTTTGGTAGACAGTGAAAAAAAAGCAATATACATAATTGGCAGAGAGTTGAGTTATTGAAGGAATGAATAAACGGATGAATAAAGCCATGGTTAATATGTAATCCAAGAAGTTGAGAGCTTAATTTATTCTTATTTCATGTCCAAGCTTTGTTCTAAAACATTTTTACTTAACAAACTGTATATAAGACCATGTGTGTGTATATATATATATTTATGTTGGTATATTTATAATGGGCACTCCACTTATTTCTGATATTTTTGAGAATTTGATAAAAATTGTTATGATACATAGATAACCATTTACAAAGCTGTGCCTTTGCCCTACTAAAAGCATGCTTTACAAATATTACTATGAGCCTAACTACATAACTGAAAGAAAAAGCAATTCAATTAGTTGGCCCCACGAGGAAAAAGATAAAGAAAGACAGGAAGGTTGTGCCAGATTGCAGACATGTTTTAACTTTATGCTCAAAGCCATTTATTGCAATCAGTTATTTTGTGAATAGATGTAGAACAAGATAATGTGAGGCCATTTATCTGTCTGTTTATTTTATTCTGCATCCATTAAAATCAGAGTAGTACCAATACTTAAGGTCCAAGATATAAAATCATTTCCATACTGAATTCTCAATTTCCTTGTAAACATCATCAGTGTACTTCAGCAAGTCTTGAATCACAGCAGTGGAAATAAACATCTTTGTATTATTCCTAATCTTTGGGAGAAAGCTTTTAATCTTTCACCATTGAATACATTAGCTGTGGGTTTTCTGTAAAAACGCTCTCTCATATTGAGGAGTTTATTTTATATTCCTAGATGTAATGTCTATCACAAAAAAAGGGTATTGGATTTTGTCAAATGCCTTTTCTGCATCAATTAAGATGATTATATAGTTTTTATTTCTTCATGTATTGATGCAGTATATTACATCTAGTTTCTTATGCTGACCTACCCTTGCATTCCAAGGATTAGTCCCAGCTGGCCATGGTGTATAAATCTTTTAATATAAAATTAAATTTGGTTTGTAAATATTTTTGAAAGTTTTATTAGATATATCTATAGAGGCTAATAAACTGTGATTTTCATTTTATAATGTCTTTATCTGATTTTGATGTCAGGGTAATGCTGGCCTCACAGTATATTACAAGATCTTCCCTCCTCTTCAGTATTATGGAAAACTTTGAGAAGAAAGATGTTGAATTTTCTTTAAGTGTTTGGTAGAATACACCAGTGTAGCCATTTAGATACAAATATTTCCTTTTTCCTTTCGAGATGTTTCAATGACTGATTTATTCCTTTACTTGTTATAGGTATTCTGATATTTTCCATTCATCTTGAGTCAGTTTAGACAAATTATATGTTTCTAGGAATTTCTTTCATTTCATCTAGGTTATCTAACTTGTTGATTGGTAGTTGTTCCTAATATTCTCTTACAATTCTTTTTATTGCTTAAAGGACATTGGTATTATCCCCATTTTAATTTCTGATTTTAGTTATTTGAATATTCTCCCTTTATTTTTCTTTTTTAGCCGAACTAAAAGTCAAAGTAACTGACTTTTTCAAAGAATATTTGGTTGCATTGATTTTTTTGTTGTTGTTTTTCTATATTTTTTAAATTAATATAGAATACTTTTACATACTTAGGGGTACATGTGATATATGATACATGCATACAATGTGTAATAATCAAATCAGAGTATTTAAGATATCCATCACCTCAAGAATTTATCATTTATCATTTATATTCCTTTTTAGGTCTTTTGAAATGTACAATATATTATTGTTAACGATAGTCACCTTACTATGCTTTTGATCACTAGAACTATTCCTTTTAGCTAACTGTATGTTTGTACCCAGTAACCAACCTCTTTTCATCTCCCCACCACAATACCCTCCCCAGCCTCTGATATGTGTTTATATATTTACATGAAATGAGAAGTAGTCTATCTTGCTTTTCAAGGAGATCTGTGGCAAATATTTGAAAATGTGTTTCTCATTATTCCACTATTTCCAAGCTAATTCTCTTTCCTTGCTTTTTTTTTCTTTATGAAGAAAAATACCTGCTTTCTAACAAAATCAGACAAAAGCATAAAACCATACATACTTTTTTCTTTCTTTAATAATATAGAGCATTGTGTTTTTATTAAACATAACAAAAGGTAGAATAAATATATAGTAGTTGCTCTGACCAAAAATCTTGGAGTCATTCTATACCGATGTTTTCTTCTCACTTTGCCCATCCAGGATATTACAAATCTTGTCACATTTTCCTTCAAAGTATATCCAGATTTTGACCACTTGTTATTACTCCATCTGTCATCAATCTGGTCCAAACTCACCATTGCCTGCCTGAATTATTCTATGAGCCCTCTACCTGGCTTCCCCTTTCTGTCTTTCTCTGTACATGCTGAATACAGCAGCCAGAATAATGCCAATAAACCATAAAAAATACTGTGCCACTTATCTGCTCAAAACTCTTTAATGGCTTTTCATCTCACCTAGAAGAAAAGACAAAATCTTTTATCTGACAAGAAGTCTTATGGCTTCAGTTACTCTGTTATCTATGACCTTTCCTGCTATGGAAGCTGCTCAGTTAGTTCCAGCTCTGCCGGTCACTTTGCTCCAGCGCAGCACAAGCCCAACTCAGGGCCTTGGTGCTTGCCTACTCCTCTTCTCCAGAGTCCTCTTCTCCAGTGATATTCTTGCCTGGATCACTCATTTCTTTCAATATCTTACCCAAAAGTTACTATATTTAGTCAGGGTTCTTCAATGGAACAGAACTAATTAGATATATGTATATATAAACTTTATAGGAAAATTGACTCACACGATCACAAGGTGAAGTCCCACAAGAGGCTGCAAGCTGAGAAGCAACGAAGCCAGTCCAAGTCCCAAAACCTCAAAAGTAGGGAAAGCGGCAGTGCAGTCTTCTGTCCGTGGCCAAAGGCCCGAAAGGCCCTGGCAAACCACTGGTGTAAGTCCAAGAGTCCAAAAGCTGAAAGCTTGGAGTCTGATGTTCTAGGGCTGGCAGCATGGGAGAAAGATGAAGGCCCAAAGACTCAGCAAGTCTGTTCTTCCATCTTCTTCTACCTGTTTTATTCTAGCCACAATAGCAGCTGATTAGTTGGTGCTCACCTGGTTTGAGGGTGGGTCTGCATCTCCCAGTCCACAGACTCAAATGTTCATCTCCTTTGGCAGCATCCTCACAGATACACCAAGGAACAGTACTTCACATCCTTCAGTCCAATCATGTTGGCACTCAATATTAACCATCACAGTTACTTTCAGAACAAAAAACAACAAAAAAAGAGTACTTGCAATTTTTTTTAAAAAATTATTTCTTGGTATGGTTGCTAGATTTAGCAAATAAAAAAAGAATATTGAAAATAAATTTTAATCTCAAACAATTAATAATGTTTTAGTATGTCTTGACATTACATGGGAAATATTGCATTAGACATACACTTTTAAAAGATTACTTATCTAAAATTTAAATTTGTCGTGTATTTTAGTTTCTACCCTCAAATTTAGTATTGCCTTTCCCTTTTTTGTGTGTTTTCCTCTTATTCCTTGTCACTAACACACTATATAATTTTATATGTTATTTATGATTTGTTATGTCTAAAATGGAATTTCTTTGGTAACAGAATTTTAACTGCTAACAGTATGCTCAGTGTCTCTAGCAGTGCCTGTTCATGGTAGACTTGACAAGAATTTATAAAATGAATGAATGAATGAATGTTCAAATGATTAAATTAACACAACAGAGTGCTTTTGCTCTGTGCAAGGCACTAGATAAAGTGTTTAACATATATTATCAAATTTCATTCTTGCAACTGCCTTTTGAAATAGCAACTATCAAATGTTCGTTTCTAAACTTAGAATCCTGAGTTTCAGAGAATATAGTTTTTAAGACTTTCCTTCAAATTTTAATGATAAAGCTTAGACTTAAAACACATTATGTTTCATACCAGATTCCATATTTTGTTTTACAATTTAACATCAAAATTATGCATTTCAAAATATGTATAACTGACTTGAAATAATTTAGTGTGTTTTTTTTTTTGAGGTTGATAATAAAGAAGTTCAGGGTATTTTCTTAAATACTTTTTGATATTTTGAGACCATCATCTGATAATGATGTCTAATAAATCCCTCTGTATATTTACTTCTACTAATTAAGAGTTTCACAACCTAATCAAAAAATTTTTTAAAAGATTACAACTTAACACATCTTTAGAATGTATTTTGAACTAATTTCACACATTTACTAGTATCCAGAAGTAATATCAATAGGGTGTCTAAATAAAATCACTATTTGATTTACAATTTAATAGGCAAATTATTTAAAAATCCCTTCCTTCGTATGTAGATTTCTAAATAAATTACTTTTTATCTTAGAGCCTCAAATTCCAAATTTTGAAGCTTAAGGTAGGGTCATATTTTAAAATATTATGAAATATCAGTAGCAGCAAACAATGAATATAAGTAATTCATTAAAATTAAATTATTCACTTAAACCAATTAAAAATATACTCCGAAGCTAGAGATTATTTTATGAGTTGGAAAGAGGAAAAGCTATGGAGTTCTCTATGCCTAGTAAGGATTCTATTATTTACCTGAATTACTGTCTATACCAACTAGGGCGTCTATCATTCATATACATTAACTTGCAAGTTTAAGAATTTTATCATTTTCTTGCATTGTGGCCTTGCACACAGTCCTTCATTTCTTCATTAGAGAAACTTTGAGTCATTATTTCTTTTTTTTTTCTTGCATTTTAGGTTTTGGGGCACATGTGAAGAACATGCAAGATTGTTGCATAGATACACACATGGGAGTGTGATGTGCTGCCTTCCTCCCCATCACCTATATCTGGTATTTCTCCCCATGCTATCTCTCCCCAATTCCTCACCCCCCAGATCATCAACTCTAAGTCATAATTTCTAACAGATCTGGACCAGAATACCAGAAGTGAAGCAGGGAGTTACATGTTATATAAATTCCCTACAAAGGCAGAAAAAGGAATGCCAGCTAAATTGCCAAAATCAAGTGAGAGGCTTCAAAATTGCGTGTGTGATTAGGGCTGAAGTTCCCTAACCGTATTCTTATCCAGTATTTTTCCTATGTATTGGTGTCTATATGGAGCAGAGTGGGCAAAAGCTTTAAAGTCTTAGTGCTTCCTTAGCAAGCAGACTCAGAATTTTTTTAAAAAAAGAAAAAAACAAAATGAAAGACAAGCAAACAAACAAAAAACGTAGTCCGGTATTATTACATGAGTGAAATCAAGAAAAAAGAGAGAGAGAGAGATTGCAAGAAAGGGAGAGAGAGAGGGATTAGTCTCCTAATTTCTTAAACATCACGAAGTTTATTGATTTTTGTGCCATTTAAAAAAAATAATATAGTAAGCATCCTCTCAACTATGCAGCATGTTTGGAAACTTTCAGTGCTGGCTTACCATGTGTTATCAAAAATAATCAATACATCTACATACACTTATACAGATTTTTTTTTCTCTTGAGATGAAATTGGGAGTGGAAACATATAACTGTTTGGTTTATATTTTTTTGATGCACCATTTACCAAAAATATGGTTATTAGAATGTGAAATAAGGCATGAATTTTTTTACCACCTTCTTGCACATAAGAAGAATGAACTACTGTCCTGTCACTTCTGAATTAACACAAAGCAAACCACCACCATCTCAGCATTCCAACTATTTGTCAAAAGAAATTTTTACAATAATAAGCATCCTCCATATGGTCCAGAGAACATCCTCTCCATTAGAGAAACCCATGTAGCATTTGATTAATAAGACAAGAAATTGGTGATAGGGAAAATTAAAAATAAAACTGGACTAGCAATCCTGAGAGCCTCGATAAATTTTTAAAAAATGAATTCAGATCAAGCACTCTCGCAGACCACAGTGGAATGAAACTGGAAATGCACTTCAAAGGAACCTTCAAAACGATGAAAATACATGGAAATTAAATAACCTGCTGCTGAATGAGTACTGGGTCAAAAACAAAATCAAGATGGAAGTTAAAAAATTCTTCAAACTGAATTACAGTAACCATACAACCTAGCAAAACCTCTGGGATACAGCAAAGGTGGGGCTGAGAGGAAAGTTCATAACCCTAAACACCTACATGAAAAAGACTGAAAGAGCACAAACTGACGTTCTAAGGTCACACCTCAAGGAACTAGAGTAACAAGAACAAACTGAACTCAAACTCAGCAGAAGAAAGGAAAAAACAAAGATCAGAGCAGAATGAAATAAAATGAATACAAAAAAGATAAATGAAACAAAAGCTAATTCTTTGAAAAGATAAATAAAATTGATAGACCATTGGCAAGGTAAACCAAGAACAGGAGAAAGAAAAACCAAATAACCTCACTAAGAAAGGAAACAACAGATATTACAATCTACACTACTGAAATACAAAAGATCTTCACAGCTGCTATGATCACCTTTGCACACATAAAGTAGAAAACCTAGAAGACATGGATAAATTCCTGGAAAAAATAAAGCTCTCTTAGCTTAAATCAGGAAGAATTAGCCACACTTAACAGATCAGTAACAAGCAGCAAGATTGAAATGGTAATCTAAAAATTACTAACAATCACAAAAAAAAGTCCATGACCAGATGGATTCACAGCAGAATTCTACCAGCCAATATTCAAAGAATTGGTACCAATCCTTTTGACACTATGCCACAAGACAGAGAAAGAAGGCACACTCCCTAATTCATTTTATGGAGCCAACATCAATATATTACCAAAACCAGGAAAGGACATAAACTAAAAAAGAAAAGTACAGACCGATATCCTTGATGAACATAGATGCTAAAATCCTTAACAAAATATTAGTTAACTGAATCTAATGACATACCAAAAAGATAATCCACTGTGATCAAGCAGATTTCATACAAGGGATGCAGGGATGTTTTAACATGTGCAAGTCAATAAATGGGATACACCACAGAAACAGAATTAAAAACAAAAATCACATGACCATTGTAATAGTTGCAGAAAAAGCATTTCACAAAATCCAGCATCCCTTTTTGATTAAAGCTCTCAGCAAAATTGGCATACGAGGGACATACCTCAATAGAGTAAAAGCCACCTAAGAGAAACCCACAGCCAACATAATACTGGATGGGGAAAAGTTGAAAGCATATCCTCTGAAAACTGGAATAAGACAAGGATGCCCTCTTACCACCCCTCTTCAACATAGTACTGGAAGTCCTAGCCAGAGCAATCAGACAAGAGAAAGAATTAAAGGGCATCCGAATTGGTAAAGAGGAAGTCAAACCATCATTGTTTGCTGATGTTATGATCATTTACCTTGAAAGCCCTACAAACTCCTCCAGAAAGCTCCTAGAACTGATAAAATAATTCAGCAAACTTTCCAGATACACATTTAATGTACACAAATCAGTAGCTCTTCTGTACATCAACAGTGACCAAATGAAGAATCAAACCAAGAACTCAACGCTTTTTACAATAGCAGCAAAAATAAATAAATACATAAATAAATAGGAATATGCCTAACCAAAAAGTTGAAGGACATCTACAAGGAAAACTACAAAACAGTGCTGAAAGAAATCATAGATGACACAAACAAATGGAAACACATCCGATGCTCATGGCTGGGTAGAATTAATATTGTGAAAATGACCATATTGCCAAAAGCAAGCTATAAATTCAATGCAATCCCCATCAAAATGCCACCATCATTCTTCACAGAATTAGAAAAAGCAATTCTAAAGTCCATATGGAGCCAAAACAGAGCCTGCATAGCCAAAGCAAGGCAAAGCAGAAAGAACAAATATGAAGGCATCACACTACCTGAATGCAACCATAATATAAGGCCATAATCACCAAAACAGCATTGTACTAGTGTAAAAATGGGCACATAGACTAATGGAACAAAATAAGGAACCCAGAAATTAACCCAAATACTTGTAGCCAACTGATCTTTTAGAAAGCAAACAAAAACACAAAGTGGGGAATGGACACCCTTTTCAACAAATGGTGCTGGAATAGTTGGCTAGTCACATGTAGGAGAATGAAACTGGGTCCTCATCTCTCACCTTATACAAAAATTTACTCAAGATGAGTTAAGGACTTAAACCTAAGACCTGAATCTATAAACATTCAGGAAAATAATATTGGAAAAACCTTTCCAGACATTGGCTTAGGCAAGGATTTCGTGACCAATAACTCAAAAGCAAATGCAATATCAACAAAGATAAATAGCTGGGACCTAATTAAACTAAAGGGCTTTTGCACTGTAAAAGGAATAGTCAGCAAACAGACAACCCACAGAGTGGAAGAAAATCTTCACAATCTATACATCTGACCAAGGACTAATATCCAGAATCTACAATGAACTCAAACAAATCAGTAAGAAAAAAACAATCCCTTCAAAACACCTAACAAACATATGAAAACATGCTCAACATCACTAATGATCAGGGAAATGCTAATCAAAACCACAATGCTATACCACCTTAATCCTGCAAGAATGGCCATAATCAAAAAATTAAAAAAAAAAAACGTAGATGTTGGTGTGGATGCCATGAACAGAGAATCTTTCTGCAATGCTGGGGAAATGTAAACTAGTACATCCCCTATGGAAAACAGTGTGAAGATTTTTTACAGAATTAAAAGTAGAACTGCCATTTAATCCAGCAATTCCATCACTGGGTATCTACCCAAAGGAAAGGAAGTTATTATTTGAGAAAAGATACTTGCATTGCTTGTTTATAGCAGGACAATTCACAATTGCAAAATCATGGAACCAACTCAAATCTCAATCAATCAATGAATGAACAAAGAAACTGTGATATATTCTGGCATTTATGAACATGTATACATACATATACACACACATATATATATATATATATATATATATACACACACACACACGATAGATATAATATATATATATATATATAAAGAACTTATATATAATGAAATACTATGCATCCATAAAAAGGAATGAATTAACAGCAATTGCAGTGACCTGGAAGAAATTGGAGACTATTATTCTAAGTGAAGTAACTCAGGAATGAAAAAACAAACATTATATGTTCTCACTGATATGTGGGAGCTAAGCTATGAGGACACACAAGTATAAGAATGATACAATGGATTTGGGGACTTGGGGGGAAAGTGGGAGGGGGCAAGAGAAAAAAGACTACAAATATGGTACAGTGTATACTGCTCCGGTGATGGGTGCACCAAAATCTCACAATACCACCTGTACCCCAATAACTTATGGGAAAAAATAAAGTGACATAGTAATATCAAAAAAATCCCAAAAAACTAAGCAAACAAGCAAACAAACAAAAAAACACACAAGCAATCAAATAGCTTCAGTGCCTCAAGCATCTTTCTAAAGTCCAAGGAATAATAGATAACTCAATCCAACATGGTGAAACCCCGTTTCCACTAAAAATACAAACATTTACCAGGTGTGGTTGTGTGCACCTATCATCCCAGCTACTCTGGAGGCTGAGGAAGGAAAATCACTTGAACCCAGGAGGCAGAGTTTGCAGTGAGCTGAGATCACGTCACTGCACTCCAGCCTGGACAACAGAGTGAAACCCTTTCTCAAAAGAGAAAAAAAAAAAGAACTTCGATGTCTTCACTCCCATTCTCATAACAAGAAAATCTGAACAAACTGAAATCTGATGACTTTTATTGGGCCCATGATATAACAAGTCACAGGGCAATCTGCCATCCTGAAATATGGGGGGACGGAGTATGCAGAGAGATTCAACCAGTGAGATCTGGTTAGCTGGAGCAGAAGTTACCGGAGCCACAGAATGTTAGCAATAGTTAAACGATAATGTTAACACCTTGCTCGAGAATGTGGACTAGGGCAATACTGAGAATCCCTTAGGGGGTCGTATTTTTAGAAGAACTCTTATAATTTCGCTGAGTTTATCTCCAGAAATAACTCTAGGTTCTCACAGTGAAGAAATAGGATAGATTCATTTGGGGCTCTGGCTGCAAATGATGGGAAAAGTAATCTCTGTAAAATATACTCAGCCTTCTTCATAAAAGAGGCTTACACTTCAGGTGAAGGACTTTGTCAGAACTATGTCTCAGGTGGGAAAAGGGATTTCAGCCTGATGTCCTGATGCCTCTGGCCTTCCTGCCTCACTTATCAGTGGAAAATAATTAGGGCTGGTATCAAGACTTTAAGAATTTATGCTGCAAACATTGCAGCCAGAAAAGTGAGTAGGGAAAAAGGCAAACGGACAAAAAAGCTGTACTCTTGTTTCCATTCTGGCATTTAAGAAACTTAGAAGTTGCCCCTCTGTCCTATTGACGTACAAATCTGAAAAAAACTAAAGCAATCGATAATTATTCTTAGAATTATAAAAATAAAGAGATCATAGGAGCATGATGCTGCCTCCAAAATCGGAGAGAAAAAGCAAATATATAGAATTACAACTCAACCAAAGACAGAATCCACGAACAGAACCTTCCACAGGAACCTGCCTCAAGATAGGGGAACCTGAATTATAACTGACAAATTGCTGGGGGCTCAGTGTGAATTCCAAGAGATTAAAAACTCTGGGGAGACTCAGGTATGAGGGGACCCCCACACTTTTAAGAAGTTTACCTCCTGGAGCTCTACCAGGTTCTCACAAAATATATTAGAGAAAAAACTCCCTGTGATTCTGGCAGGTGATAGGGAAAAAAAATTCTGAAAAATACCAGTATTCCATGCTTCTTCTTCTTTTTCTTTTTCTTTTTCTTTTCCTTTTTCTTTTTCTTTTTTTTTTTTTTTTAGACTGAGTCTCACTCAGTCACCAGGTGCCAGGCTGGAGTGCAGTGGCACTATCTTGGCTCATTGCAACCTCTACCTCCTGGATTCAAGCAATTCTCCTGCCTCAGCCTCCCGAGTAGCTGGGACTACAGGCGCACGCCACCATGCCTGGCTAATTTTTGTATTTTTAGTAGAGACGGGGTTGCATCATGTTGGCCAGGATGGTCTCGATCTCTTGACATCATGATCCGCCCGCCTCGGCTTCCCAAAGTGCTGGGATTACAGGCGTGAGCCACCGCACCCAGCCTGTATTCCATTCTTCTTAGCAAGGTCTACCCTCTGTAGAAACTCTTTAACCTGAGCCCAACCTGCTGCAGTTTTGTCAGAGCCTAACTGACCTGGAGAAAGGGAAGTACCCAATTTCAGCCTCTCAAGCTAGCCTGTCTTACCTAAGCAGGTGGAAGAGGGCCTGAGAAGCACTTGTGAAGTTCACAATCTATGGGTACAGGATTACTAAGAAACTGAGACCTAATCATAGAACTATAGAAGCTTCTTTCCCCTGACAACTTATCATCATTTTACTTAAGACCTATATATAGCAGTTTCTTCTACTCAGTATATCATATACAACTACTAAAAAAATATTATGAGGATTACTAAAAGATCAAAGACGATTTGAGGAGATAAAGTGAGATACAAAAATCAGATTTATATCTGGCAAAAGTGTTAGAATTATCAGACTAGAAATTTAAAACAACTATAATTAATATGCTAAAGTTTCTAATGAAGATTAGGATTAGAGGATAACTTCCTCAATTTGATAAAGAATATCTGCAAAACACCTACAGATAACATCAAATTTAATGGTGAAAAAATGGAAGCTTTCTCACTAAGAACAGGAACAAGAAAATATATTTTCTTTTACCATTGTTTTTTGGCATTATACCGGAAATCTTAAGTAATGCACTAAGAGAGAAAAAAGGAAAAAAGAACCTGGAATGAAGAAATAAGCTGTTGTTATTGTTTTTGTTCACAGGTAACATGATTGACCATGTAGGAAATCTAAAAGAATTGTCAAAATATTCTGAAACTAAAAACTGAATATTTAAGGAGGTAGAGTATAAGATTTTCTTATTAAAATTTTCATAGATTTTCATATTAAAAATCTATGGCTTTCCTTTATAACAACAATAAATAAGTGGAATTTGAAATTAAATGCACAATGCCATTTACATTATCACCCAATAAAATGATATACTTAGGTATAAATCTATCTATATATATATATGTGATATGTCTTTAGAAAGAACACTACAAAATTATTTTGAAATAAATAGAAGAACAAAATATATGGAAAAATGATACATGTTCATATGCAGGAAGACTCAATATTGTCAAGATGTCAATTTTCTCCCAATTTTTGGGTTCAATGCAATCCTGAGGAAGTTATTTTATGCATATTCACTAGCTGATTGTAAATGTTATAGGGAGAGGCAAAATGCTTAGAGTAGCAAACAGAATATGAGAGAACAATGACTGGCACTACCCAAATTTGAGACTTATTTTAAAGCTACAATAATCAAGATGTCATGATCTTGACAAAAATAATAGACAAGTAGATTAATAAAATAAAATAGAAATTCCATAAATGGAGCAACATAAATATATTCAACTGATGTTTAACAAAAGAGGAAAGGAAATATGATGGAGATAATGTAGTATTTTTAACAATTGGTCCTGTAACAACTGGACAAGTGCAAAAAAATAGAACTACACCTAAATCTTATACTCTTCAGAAAAAATATGTGCAAATGAATCACAAATCAAAATGTAAAACATGGCCGGGCTCAGTGTCTCACACCAGTAATCTCACCACTTTGGGAGGCCAAGGCAGGCAGCTCATCTGAGGTCAGGAGTTCGAGATCAGCCTGATCAACATGGTACAACCCTGTCTCTACTAAAAGTACAAAAAAAAAAAAAAAAAATAGCCAGACATGGTGGCATATACTTGTAATCTCAGCTACTCAGAGGCTAAGGCAGGAGAGTCACTTGAACCTGGGAGGCAGAGGTTGCAGTGAGCCAAGATTATGTGATTACATTCCAGCCTGGGTGACAGAGTGAGACTCTATCTCAAAATAAAAATAAAAATAAAAGTAAAATAAAGAAAAGAAAACAAAAGAAAAAGAAAAAAAAAATGTAAAACACAAAACTATTAAGCTCCAGTAAGGTAACATAGATGAAAACCTACATGACTTTGGATATGGTGATGAATTTTTAGATGCAACATGAAAGGCATAATCCAAGATAGAAAGAAATGATAAGTAGGCTTACATTAAAAATGAAATTTCTGCTCTGTAAAAGACATTGTCAGGAGAATAAAGAGACAAGCCACAGACTGAGAAAAAATATTTGCAAAAGATATATCTGATAAAGGATTATTATCCCAAAATATACAAAGAATTCTTAAAACTCAACAATTTAAATAAAGCTTTTTTTTAAAAAAAGGGCAAACAACAAAAACAGTAACTTGACAAGTGAGACCTAATTAAGCCAAAGAGCATCTGCACAGGGAAAGAAACTATCAACAGAGTAAATAGACAACCTACTGAATGGGAGAAAATATTTGAAAATTATGCATCTGATTATGAACTAATAGAATCTATAAGGAGCTTAACAAGCCAAAAGCAAATAACCCCATAAAAAATGGGCACACAATATGAACAGACACTTCTCAAAAGAAGATATACAAGTGGCCAACAAACATGAAGAAATGCTCTATATCACTGATCATCCCAGACGTGCAAATCAAAACAATGAGATACCATCTCACACCGGTCGGAATGACTTTTGTGAAAAACTCAAAAAATGATAGATGCTATTGAGGCTGTGGAGAAAAGGGAATAATTACACAACATTGGTAGGAATGAAAATCAGTTCAACCACTGTGTAAGTCGGCTTGGAGATTTCTCAAAGAACTTAAAACAGAAATACCATTCAACCTAGAAATCTCATAACTGGGAATATGTCCAAAGAAAAATAAATAAATTGGAAAGACACATGTACTTGTATGTTCATCACAGTGCTATGCACAATAGCAAAGACATGACATCAATCTAGGTGCTCGTCAACAGTGGATGAGATAAATAAAATGTGGTACACATACACCATGGAAAAACACATATCCATAAAAAAAGGACATAATCATATTCTTTGCAGCAACACAGATGCAGCTAGAGGATTTATCCTAAGGGAATTCATACAGAAACAGAAAATCCGGTACCACATGTTCTCACTTTTAAGTAGAAGCTAAACATTGAGTACTCAAGGACATAAAGATGACAATAATACAAACTGGGGACTACTAGCGGGTAGAGGGTGGGAGGGTGGCAAGGATTGAAAAACTAACTATTGGGTACTATGCTCAGTATCTGGGTGATGGGATCAGTCATACCCCAAACCTCAGCATCATGCAATATACCCAGGTAACAAACAAAGAATATCTATTCTATTAGATGAATGGGGACACTGGAATTTTATAAAAAGATATGAACTGTCAAGCCATATAACAAGATGAAGGAAACATAGATATATATTACTAAGCAAAAGAAGACAATGTTAAAAGACTACATTATGTATGACATTCTCGAAAAAGCAAAACGATTGAGACAGTAAAATTGTCAGAAATTTCAGGGGTAGAGGAGGGATAAATAGAGCATAGAAATTAGCATGTAGGATACTAGAGTGGTGGATACAGGTCATTATAAATTTGTTTAAATCTATAGACTGTACAACACTAAAAGTGATCCCTAATGTAAACTGTGGGATTTGGGTGACAATGACATTTAAATGTAGGTTCATCAATTTCAAGAAATCTACCGCTGCGCTGGAGGATGCTGATAATGGGCGACACTGTGCATATATGAGGACTGGAGGTATTTGAGAAATCTTTCTCCATTCTGATCAATTTTTCTATAAAACTAAAACTGATTAAAAAAAAAAAAAGTCTGTTTCTGAAGGTTATACTTTGAGTCATAGGCATACAGAATTGAAATTTAACTGGAATGTTATAGAATGCTACTGGTCCCACACTTTACCACCATGCCAACTAACCGGGTTCCTGTATAAGAACAGGAAATTACTACCACTGATAGAATGACAAAACACAAAATCTCTCTCAAGTGAAATATTTATGGAAGGCCACAGTCAAGAGAAGAGATAGCAAAAAGGCCATTAGAGACATGTGAGGCATCTCTGTCACCTATAGTTACAGAAGAAAGTACTACTTATGACCAGATTAACAAACTCTTTTGATATCCAGAATTTACAAAGAACTAAAACAGATTTACAAGAAAAAAACTAACAAGCCCATTCAAAAGCGGGCAAAGGATATGAACAGATACTTTACAAAAGAAGACATACACGAGGCCAACAAACATATGAAAAAATGCTTATCATCACTGGTCATCAGAGAAATGCAAATCAAAACAACATTGAGATACCATCTCACACCAGGTAGAATGGCGATCATTAAAAAATCTGGAGACAACAGATGCTGGAGAGGATGTGGAGAAATAGGAACACCTTAACACTGTTGGTGGGAGTGTAAATTAGTTCAACCATTGTGGAAGACAGTGTGGCAATTCCTCAAGGACCTAGAAATAGAAATTCCATTTGACCCAGCAATCCCATTACTGGGTATATAGCCAAAGGATTACAAATCTTTCTACTATAAGGACACGTGCACATGAAAGTTCATTGCAGCACTGTTTACAATAGCAAAGACCTGGAACCAACCCAAATGCCCATCGATGATAGACTGGACAGGGAAAATGTGGCACATATACACCATGGAATATTATGCAGCCATCAAAAACGATGAGTTCGTGTCCTTTGTAGGGACATGGATGAACCTGGAAACCATCATTCTCAGCAAACTGACGGAAGAGCAGAAGATCAAACACCGCATGTTCTCACTCACAGGCGGGTGTTGAACAATGAGAACACATGGACATAGGGAGGGGAGCACTACACACTGGGGTCAGTTGGGGGGAAATAGAGGAGGGACAGTGGGGGGTGGGGAGCTGGGGAGATATAGCAAGGGGAGAGATGCCAGATGTAGGTTATGGGGAGGAAGGCAGCAAATCACACTGCCACGTGTGTACCTATGCAACAATCTTGCATGTTCTTCACATGTACCCCAAAACCTAAAATGCAATAAAATAAATAAACGGGAAAAGAAAACACTCTTGCATTTAATGCCTATTTACTTTAGTTTTCATTTCCAGATACAAGATGTTGGGTTTTCAACAACAACAACGACAGCATAAATTGCAAGACAGGGCAAAACACGAAAAAATAAAAAGGTCTTACAAGACTGTACCACTTGTAGCTAGAATATGCATCCCAGAGCCAGATTCAGATGTAAAATAATATTACAATTATCAGCTAGATAATTTCAAATACGCTATAAACAATATGTTATGTGTTTAATTGCAAAAGCAGACAACATGTAAGAATAAATGGGCGATATAAACTGAATGATGAAAATTGTCATCCACGAAACTGGTTCCTAGGGCCAAAAGCATTGGAGACCACTGATTTATATGACCCTCCACAAATGACAGTAGTATAAGAACAATAAACAGATTAGTGGTTCCCAGGGGTTCAAACTGAGAGAGAGGGGTGGTTGAATAGGTGAAACTCAGGGGATTTTTTAAATACAGTGAAACTATTTTGTATGATACTGAAATGGTGAATATTCACTGTGCCTTTGCCAAAATTCATAGAACTTCACAGAATAAAGAGGAAA
Source organism: Cebus imitator (assembly GCF_001604975.1). Lineage (NCBI taxonomy): Eukaryota > Metazoa > Chordata > Mammalia > Primates > Cebidae > Cebus > Cebus imitator. Next base: position 3,781,138 of record NW_016107466.1, on the reverse strand, counting down.
ACCTTAAATAATGCAAATTTTAAGAAGCCATTTAAGACACAGGCAATCCCAGGATGAAATGCAGATGGTTATAACTGTCTAAGTATATTACAATGTATGAAGCAATTTCACTCAAGTTATGGTGAGTAAAGCTGTTGACCTAAATAAGTTTGAAAGTTGGTGAAATTATAAGACTCATGGAAAAAAGAACTGTACATCAACATTCTACTCTAGTTGATAAAGGTTTTTCCCATGTAGGTAAAGTTAATAACTCTGAAGCTCATTATGTATAGTGGAATTAAACAAAGAGGTAAGTAGATGTTGTATGGTACAAGCCAGCTTTCTCACTGTTGGTGTGGAAGGTCACAGGAAAGTAAGGGAAAAGGCTAGAGTGACCTATAGGGTAAAGGAGTGGAGTGTGAGATCCTATGGACTCATGGTTATCTTAACATAGATAAGGAGGGTAATATATAGAAATATTTATAAACATGTGTGTGTCCCTAGTTAGTATACACAGGTACATTGTCTTGCTCTGTCTGCTGAGGGGGGACTAGAGGGAATCCCCAGTCCTGAAACATGGCCTCTTTGCCAACACCAGTGAATTATAAGGTTTTCCACTTTTCCAGAGGGAACAGGCACTGTTCCTGACTCTGTGTGGGTACCACATCCTGTTTCCTCCAGTACTTTGGAATACATGTCTTAGACTTGAGTAAAATCCTCACACACATATTCTGATGAGTGTCCTGATGATCTCTTGAGTGGGACTCTCCGCTGCTCACTAGGGTTCTCTGTCTTTTTAGATCTCTCCCCTCCAATACTCTAGTTATCTTGGTCTCGCCAGATTCCAAGCTCCATCTCCTGACTTCAGGGAATCTGTTGGTCTTTGCCGGGCTTTCTTCTTTCTTCTTCACAGCCTAGACAGCCTGCAGCATTAAGCTAGGACAATCTTAAGACGTGACTCACTTCTTTTATGTCTCTTAAAGATCACTGTTCTTTAGCGCTTGCATCCCAGGGTCTTGAAAGCCACTGTTTCATGCACTTTCTTAGCTTTGTTGTTATCAAATGTAATCTTTGAGGAAAAAAAAAGCACAGTCTTTTAAATTTAGTTTTATTACTGAGAATCATCTAAACTTCAAAGTGATTTTAATTAACACAGCTTATTTTCCCTAAATAAGCATAATGCCTTATATTAGTGAGTTAATTTGTTCATAAGACACCAGGTATAGGATAGAGAAAAGAGCAAAGACTTAGTATGAAAAGAAAAGGATCCCTTCTTATAGTTGTTTATTGTTTAATACTTCACCTACCCAGTGCTGTTAGCAACAATCTATGAAATACATTTGACAGGGTGAGTAGCTCCTTCACTGGGGTCCAAACTATGAAAGAATCCTGTCATATGAAAGAATTAACAAAATTTCTATTGCCCTGTATTCTGAAACTTTCTGTCCTGAAATGGCTCAGGACTGAATTTCAGGCATCCTTTATAAGCACATACAATTTAATTTAGTTCAGGAGCAAGAGAACACTGATATCTTTACCAAATGACATTTAGTAGTAATATTTAACAAGATATAGCTGGCTTCACCTGAAAAAGTATTTTCAAAACCAGGAAACAACTATGCTGCAGACTTAATATTGACATGATTTTATTCCATCCTCAAAATCTTCAGAAGACTTTGGTTTGGAAGCTCCACTGAGTATCAGGTTCTCCAAAGGGGAGTTTGAAGAGGGTCTACCAAGCCTATCTTCTATCTGCAGTGGGAAGGACAGTAACCTTTTGCAAAAGGAGTTCTGGAACGCCTTTATGAGTTGGATCGGTGATAATACTTCTCTCCTTGTGCTTTTCCTCACCCCTTGGGCTTTTATAAAATAACTTGCTTATGGTCCCAGAAGAGTTGGCAATTGAGGCAGGAGCTGAATTCAGCCCCCATCCCAGTTTCCAGGCTGTGTCTTTGACAGTTTCTAACAGCTTATAAATGGTCTTGATGCTGAAACTTTCCTTAGAGGCTTTTTTTTTAAAGGAGCAATTGTGGATGTTTGATGAATTCTTATTACCACAGTTTCCTTTTTCTCCAATGTGTTGTACAGTCATGCAGTCAACAGTAAAATGTATAAGTGCACATAAATGATCCCTCTATTGTGAAGATGGCAGCAGAAGACAAGCAATTATGTGGGGGAGTACATTAGGTAATACTGTTTTGCTTAGTTTTGTAGCCTCGGCTTTATTCTGAGTGTTGTACTCAATTTCCATATTACTCAGAAGACATTGATCATTACTAGCCTAAGTAAATATTCATTTTGATTGTCTCAGCAGGCATTCTCTGTGGTCATGTTTTAACTCCTCATGCAAACAAAAGGAAATATTTGATAGATATTTTAGCTAGTGTCTGCCATTACAAAATACACCCAAGCAGGTGTAGAATAATGATAGCATAAGAGAAAAGGCCATGTAAACAATACATTATATTGCCAAAGCAATGTACTTGGTTTATCTCATTTGGCCATCCAAAGAATATATAAAAATAAAATTGCCTTCTTAAACCCACATTGGGGTGGGTAAAGTAGAGCACACATTATATGAGGCATGTTGGCATTCCCATAGCTAATGAGAAGTTCAGCTGCAAATTGAATTCAGAAAACTAATGTGCTTAGTACAGTGATGATTCAAATATGAATTAGGTATCACTAATTTGTTCCATCTCTTTCTCTTTGTCTCTGTCTTTCATATTCTCTGTCTCTCTCTCTCTTTTTCTCCCTTTTACTCTCATGCAACAGATAAAGGGAAAGCTACAGAGACTATAAGAACATAGGAAGCTCTTTAACAAAGCCCTTTAAAACCTGCTCCAACCTAATTCTCAGCCTCAGTGCCACTCCCATACACCTACTTGGTAACACCCCACTTTCCAAGCTCTCAGATTTCCCAAACTGGTTGCATTGTGACATTATATGCTGGTATATAACATTGCCTTTTGCATATTTCTGAATTTCACTCTTTGCCTTGAAAATACCTCATCTTCAATTACACACACCTACAAAGGCTTCTGCTGAGTAACCCCACAGGACTTTGGTCATTATTAACCTTTGTAATAGTTGTGCTGTGATATATTGGATTTTCTAGTAAATTCAGGTCCTACAAGACAACCACAAAATATTTAGATCATTTTTTTCTCCCCAACATCTAATCTATTTAGTAAGCATCAGCTGAATTCAAGAGATAGAGCCCCACCCAGGAATTCCTCCACAGGAAAGTTTAAAATCCTTCTTGAACTCAGGGTTACTATAGAATTTCCAAAATGTTGAGGTATTTATAATGAAAATAGCATATCAATCAATTGCTTCACACACACACAAACACACACAATTAGGTAATTCTTAATATGCTTATGTAACAACTAATATGCCCATTTTCCCGGTAGGGGAATCACCTTCAGAAAAGAATCCAAGTTACTCTATTTATACAGCTAATGCACAGCGAAAAATGAAGCCTAGGCAGACTGATTCAGGGTGCTGTGCATATTTACATGTATGTACTTTTTAATCGATAAACACAATGATCTTCCATGTACTGATTTCGTTTCAGTACCACTTTTTAAAGCAGAATTGCACCAGCCACTGTATTCTGCTTTGTTATTCTCAGCAATATGATACTTTAAGACCGGAGAAGTAGGTCAGGTGCAGTGGTTCATGGCTGTAATCCCAGCATTTGGGAGGCCAAGGCAGGCGGATCACTTGAACTCAGGAGTTCAAGACCAACCTGGCTAACAGGGTGAAACCTCATCTCTACTAAAAAATACAAAAATTAGTCAGGTGTAGTGGCACACACCTGTAATCCCAGCTACTCGGAAGGCTGAGGCTCGAAAATCACTTGAGCCTGGGAGGTAGAGGTTGCAATGAGCCGAGATCAAGCCACTGCAGTCCAGCCTGGGTGACTAATCAAGACTCTGTAAAAAAAAAAAAAAAAAAAAAAAAAACAGAGAAGTGGCCAGGCACGGTGGCTCAAGCCTGTAATCCCAGCACTTTGGGAGGCCAAGGCAGGCGGATCCTGAGGTCCAGAGATCGAGACTATCCTAGCCAACATGGTGAAAACCCATCTCTACTAAAAATAGAAAAATTAGCTGGGCATGGTGGCGTGCACCTGTAGTCCCAGCTATTCGGGAGGCTGAGGCAGGAGAATTGCTTGAACCCGGGAGGCGGAGGTTGCAGTAAGCCGAGATTGTGCCACTGCACTCCATCCAGCCTGGGGCCTGGCGACAAAGTAAGTAAGACTCTGTAAAAAAAAAAAAAAAAAAAGAAAAAAAGAAAAAAAACGGAGAACTAAAGTAACTTATTAAAGGTCATGCTCCCAGTAACAAGTGTTGGAAGAACAATCTGAATTTCAGCCACTCTGAGTGCAAATTCTGGGCTTTTACACAGACCATATCTTCAGTGGAAAGCATATTATTATCAAAAGAATCATGATAAATGGAAATATGAATACAATACAACACTAATTTTTACAGCACTCCATCTAGTATACCTGTATACAATCACGTTTCTTATAAATATGATTAATCTTTTTGCATGCATGATTACAGTGATAATAATTTTCCCTCATAAGGGAGGCTGGATGTCTTTAACCTGCTCACACTGAAGCAATAGCAAATGTTGACCTCTGTACTTTCAAAGTATTTCTTATTCTCTTTCCTGCTTCCAGATGGTTTCCTGATTCCTATCGGAATTAGCGTCCGTTGATGAAATGCTTTTCTCTTGGTGTTTCTACTCTGTGAGTTGTTATTCATAGTGGCTATCCAAACAATTCCACCAAGTGTCACATTTTGCCTAAATCAATACTAAAGCTGTTCAGCATAAGCTAATTAAAACTTGGCTGTCCTTCCTGAACAGGCCACATGTCTGATGGCTGAGAGCTCTATCATCATTACAGAGTACCTTACTTTCATAGATGTGCCTTATAAAGCATTCCACAGCTATCTGTTATATTTTCCGAAGTATATAGTCTAGTATATGTATTATGTTTAAGAAGAATAATGATATCAAATAATGTTGGAATAACAGGATTTGGAACTCCCATCTACAGTTCTCCTCAAATTTGGCCTCCTTCGCCTTCTCTTCTGGTATCCTTATCTTCTTGTTCTCTTATCTTCTTGTTCTCACAGGTGGAGTGTGGAAAGCGGGAAACATTTTCTGAAAATAAAATCATAATATCTGTCAAATCAAATCAAATTCACTATCTCTGCAAACTAAATGTAATTTTGAGGTAAATTTCAAATTATTAAGTGCTTATTTTTAAGAAAGGTCGTGTTCATCCTATTTATCTTTGTTCCAGACGTTACAGATTACTCAAATAAGCAGTTACTTGCTAGTAACTTGCGTTGTGAATATTTTCTGGAGTAAGGGTTATAGAGTTTAAATTATAAGACTCTTCTTCAGACAATAATAGTTTTCCATGCTCCCCGTTCTCTGCAAGAATATGTTTGGTTGAGTGGATTGCAGAAAAACTTGATTTTCAGTTTTGTGTAAGAGGAACTCTTAGAGTTAGTGAACTGATTCTTCCCGCAGCAATTGAACAAATTGCTGCCTTAGAAGCAAATGTAAGACAAAGAGGGAGGGGGTAGGGAAGGTGGGCTATGATATCAAAATTGGCTTCCGTTTACTCATGCATATAATGGAGAGAATGTTATTACCAGCTCCTAGGAACAGTGTGAGGAGTCCATGCAATAATGCATATGAAGGGTTTAGTGCAGTTTTCAGAACTTAGCAAGTGACCAGAGAGTTAAGGGGATGATGTTGAACACGGGAGGAGGTCAGCACAGTTTTATAATATGCTCCCTCTACTGCTTGTCTTGTCCTACTACACCACCTACTAGGACCAAGAACGAGATAGGCTAGTCCTCTCTAAATGGTCTGCCTTTTTTTGTATACAGTTGAAAATGTCTAAGAAAATCTTTTCTAGGTTTCTGCACAACGTTGTGAATCAAAACACCTGCTTATCTCTTATTCCAAAAGCCTCCTTTGTCTCTGGTGAAACTCTATTGCTTGCAGAATAGATGAGGTGGTTGAAAATCTGTCTATCAAATCTGTAAGAGAAAACTGGATTCATCTGCAGTGGCTGAGTATGGGGAAAAGGCAAAATATTTAGTTTCATGAGCCGGACAAAGTTCTAGCATTGCTCTCCAATGACATTTAAAGCCCTTAACAGTCACCATATGATGTATTTGATTGGTCTTCTATCTACCTATTCACTTCTTTATTCTCTGTTTACTACTCTGTAGCGTAAGTGTTGCTACGTACAGTTAACTGGCCTCCAAGATTCCTTTCCCACATGGTGGCCCTCTGTTTTCCAATGAAGCCTCCTACCTTGTTGATTGTGTATCTGTTTACATTCACACCCGCCATTATTAGCGTTGTGGAGAGCCAAGCACAGCTGTTGCCATCAGGGAACAGATGCGGGTAGAACCTGTTTTGAGGTAATGTACAGTGAATATGGAACCAACAATTGCAGGTAATGGTGTTCTTTACAGATACCCCTGTTAAATGTAGGGGAATGAGAAACAAGATACAAAAGCCATATGTAGTTTGCAGATGAATATAAACATTACATGTTTGCATATCTTTTACTGATGTCACCATGTGTCACCTGATCTATTTTGCCTTAAACCTATGCCTCAAATCTGTCCATTGTTCTATATTTCCACTGCTTTACAGTGAACTCTCCCTCATTCTTGTCCCAAGGATGCAAGCAACAGAAAACAATACTAGCCTCATTAAGAAATAGGAAAGTTAGACAAATAATGTCTTTTGCTCCAAAGTCGATGAGAATCTGAAAGACTATACTGGAAAAATTATAAGGCAGAACAATGGCCTTTCAAGGGCAAGAAGTCTTCCAAGAGCCCTGTTCCAGAGCTGCAGGTACCACCACTGCCTGAGTGGTTCTGCATTAGGTGAGAGTGCATCTTAACACTCTGAATTTTGTGTCTCAGTCCTCTGAGACTCAAAGTCCTAATGGAGCATACTAAGGTTAAACTTAGTTTAAGAGTTGAGCTCTTATTGTGATAGGACAAAAAAGAGAAAGATTCCACTCCCTGTTCAGACTCCAGATCAGGAAGCACGACACTGCATCTCTGGAATATGCACAGAATGGAATTCCTCTAAATTAAGAGAGGAATATGAATTGCATACAGGACAGTTTAAAAAAGTGAAAAATTCTACTCCCACTGACTGTTTTGTCATTATTTTTCCTTTTTCTCCCCAAGGAACACTGCATGCTATATTCAGAGTAAACTTTATAAAATGAATATAAAGACTGAAAGCTCTTTTCATTTTCTTTGAATTGTACTTCACAGGGGTATAAACTCCTTAGGATGGTTTGCAAAACCTTTCTTTTATATCACCCTGAAAATGACTCCTACCTAATTTTTTTTTGAGACAATATTTCACTCCAGTTGTTCTGGCTGGAGTGCAGTGGCATGATCATGGCTCACTACAGCCTCCATTTTGTGGGCTAAAGTGATAAGGTGATTCTCCCACCTCAGCCTCTGGAGTAGCTGCGACTATAGGCATGCACCACCATGTCTGGCTAAGTTTTTGATGCTTTTAGAAGAGATAGGGTTTTGCCATGTTGCCCAGGCTGGTCTCAAACTCCTGGGCTCCAGGGATCTTCCTGACTGGGCCACTCAAAGTGCTAGGAAAACAGGCATAAGCCACTACACCTGGCCTCCTACCTAATCTCCCAATGCCAGGCTCTAAGGAACATCCTTCAAGGTTTAATTAAAATGTTCACTCTTCCTCAAACACATTGTTCCTTTCATAATCTATGTGCTTTGCTCAGGTCGCTGTTTCTCTGATTAATTAAATTTTAAACTACTACTTAAGACCCATTCAGAGATCTCTTCTCATGTCAGTACATTTCTTGACTTATATAAAGATAGAAATTGGCATTTCCTCCTCAGGACTCTCAAAAAAAAAAAAATTACAAACAGGTAGCTGTAATAACCCTTAGACAACTAAACAGGAAAAAAAAAAGCCGTATTGAGTCTTCCCAGATTTTTAGTAAATTGAAAACGATCATTTTTTTTTTTTTACTTCCATTAAGAAGACAGAAGTTGGGGCAGGCAAGATAATGAAGGTATTAAAGTGTTGCAGGAGATTGCTACACAAATAAGTGATGAAAACCTTTTAAATTCTAACAGAAAAATAAGTACATACATTGGGATATATTAAAGGCAGAAGAATAATTTAGAAAGTAGTTTAGATAATAGATTATTTGTAGCAGTAATGGAGGTGAAAAAGAAGAAGAAAAAGAGAGAAGAGATTGAGAAAACTGAGAGAATTGGGGTTTACATTCAGCATCCAGAATGTTTATATTGAAATTCATTTAAATCAACTTTTAAAAATTTGGCTTGTGTGAGACTTTTGAACTGCAATTCCCTACCTCTATGCCAAATTGATTACGCAGGCAAGTTGTTTACGTCAAGAAATGACACGACGTGTTGGAAACACCAACACTGTTTCTGACAACTTGCAACTAACCCTCAGCCACACAACGAAGAGGTTTTGAGACCTCTGGATGAACCATATCATGGGGCATTGGCACGGAAATATCAATTCCTAAATCTTATCTCAAAATAATTCTACACTGGGGGCTTTGAGCATGAAGATTCATCCCGGAGATAATTGCAGTGAACGAGAGTTATACCTTGAAAGATAAGATCCTATCATCAGTGCAGTGACTGACAGTAAATTATAGTAGTGTTGATGACAGCTCTATAATTACATTACAAATATTTATCTCCAAGAAATATTTCCTGAATCACTTCTCATAGGATATGTCTTCTCCTCCCCTCTTTTCCTCTGCTGAGATCAATTGCAATTGATATCAAATTTTTAGTCTTAAAAAAGGCTAATTTGATTAAAACTTGAATAATAAATTATCACTTGAGCTGAAGGCAGTTCTTCCTGGTTCTTAAAGCCTCCTCTGCAACAGGGTAGTGACTGAGGTCATAATCACATTCAAATCAATTTTCAAGTTTTGTCAGTTCTATGAAATAATCTATCAATTTCTTTATATATATGTATGTTTTTTATTGCACTTTAGGTTCTGCGATACATGTGCAGAACACGCAGGATTGTTGTGTAAGTACATACATGGCAATGTGGTTTGCTGCCTCCATCCCCCTGTCACCTATATCTGGCATTTCTCTCCATGATATCCCTCCCCAATCTCCCTACCTCCTGCTGTCCCTCCCTTAGTCCCCCTCAACTAAATGTGATGCTCCCCTCCCTGTGTCCATGTGTTCTCATTGTTCATCACCTGCCTATGAGTGAGAACATGAGGCGTTTGATTTTCTGTTCTTGTGTCAGTTTGCTGAGAATGATGGTTTCCAGATTCATCCATGTCCCTACAAAGGACACAAATTCTTTTTTTTTTATGGCTGCCTAGTATTCCATGCTGTATATGTGCCACATTTTCCTTGTCCAGTCTATCATCGATGGGCATTTGGGTTGGTTCCATGTCTTTGCTCTTGTAAACAGTGCTGCAATAAACATATGTGTGCATGTGTCTTTATAATAGAATGATTTTTCTATAAAATAATCTCTTAACTCTATCACTTGTTTATATCTAACTGTATTGCTCTAGCTGCTTTCTAACATTGTTAACCAGGATTATTGCATCAACCCTTTGATTGGCCTTTATGACTCCAATCAAAATGTTTTGTTATTTTAGTAGATCCAATCATGGACATTTTGACAAAGATATTCATGTATAGAAGGTAAGATGGCTTTTTATTGCCTACTAATTACCTGAAATCCAAACTCCCTACTCTGACCTCTATCTAATATGTAACGAGAATTCTCTGTTTGTCAGTTCTGTGGTTTATACTAGGAATTATGACTGTCAAATAAGGTATCAATTTTTAATACCAACTTGTAGGAAAAGCAATTACAGATTTACACGTATTACTTCAAATTTCATCCCACAACAATGTTATGACCCAGGTACAATTATTATGCTATGGTTACAGATGAGAAAACTGAGCACAAAAAAAGCTATTCTAAATCACACTCTCATAAACCAGCACAGTTGCTATTCAATGCATGCTGCAGTATTTTTAAATCTAGTTGCCATTTGCTTGAAACATCCATGCTTAGTACAGAGAAATTCCTGATTAAGAAGACGGCAGCAGTCTTTTCTCTTTTTTTAAAAAAATTTGAGATTCAAAGTTATTGTTCGCCTATTTATTTGAAATGATCTGAATAAATATAAAACTCAAATACATATTTTTACACTGAGGCATTCATGGTCTTGAGTAGGCTCAAGGAAAGTGACAGGAAGGAAGTTACTAATAATAAGTAATATGGGTTGTATTTGCAGCTGGGTACATTATGATACACCAAAATATTTCCTCCCCATTTTGCTTGGCTATTGTCATTTCTTTCAAGAAATCTATGCTACTGAAGATGGATGACAGCAGTTACCTGGCAGGTATGATTGGGCTGTGAGTGGCAAGGTCTTTCTGTAGTTGTGCTTTTAAAAACTGCAATTTCCTCTCTAAGAACAAAAGTCATGCAATTCTCTGAGCCAGGCAAGAAGCAGGGTACCTTAGGTGATGGCGCCCCTCCTACTCACTTGGAAAAATTAAGACATTGTTGGAAACAGGTGTGATTAAATGTTTAGTGATGGCTTTGCTAGAAGAAATTCCTTTAAATTAGAAACTAATGTGATTCTTTCAGTAATGGTATTTAGAATTATCTGCAAATGGAGGAAATAGACCACAAAACAAATTTGATTTTTTCTTGTCATTAATTTTTAATTTGCTTTAAAGCCATCTTTAGGATTTCTTTATAGTTTTTACAATTCTCCTTGGTGTAAGAGGAAGCATTCCTCCTTATCAATGCAACAATAAAAATGAATATTTGTTTCCTATGTATCAATCTCAGCATGCTTTGTGGAGACTCTCGGGCTTACTCTGAGTCTGCAAGCGGAGAGAAATCTGTGTTTTGTGCCTACTGACCTAAAAATGCAGAATGTACAAAGCCCGGCAAAAAAATTCAACTTAAGGACAGTGGGTTTTCTTTGGATTGTTCAACTAAGATGTGACATGAGGAATATATGGATCAGAATCAGAAAAAAAGCTGTATAGCTGTATTACATGGCCTGCCAAAGTTACTATTTTCAGATGCCTCTTTTGCATTCCTTATGGTACTCATTACTTCTGGCTTTCATTCTCTCTCACAATGACTATGATAATAGCTTCCAAACTGGACTCTTGGTTTTGCCATATATCAATAATTCTGCACGTGTCCACTGGGACGGCTCTTCTAAAAACACAAATTCAACATGTTAGTCATCTGCTGAAATTCTATTAGAATTTCTATGTTGGTCACATGCTACATTTTGTGTTCTTAAGAATGGCAATCCATGTCCTTTATTATCTGGTCCTGGGTCATCCTTCTAATTTTGTATCATGCATCACCTCTTGCTCTACAGCCAGAATGCAATGTTCTTTTTTGCAAATTTTATTATTTCTCATGATACCTACCTCTTTAGTTACATTATGATGAATCCTAAATCAAGCCACTTTAAGAAAATAGAAATTCTAATGAGAAATATACAGAGGTTGTTACTGACTTGAAGTTTCAATAATCAAATCCTACAAAAGACAAGAGTACTGATATGAAAATCCTGCCAGGTCTTTCCCTGGCATTGATCTCTGCCTCCCGCTGTCTTGTACCTCTTCCTCCCTCACTGAACACTGGCTTCTCTCATGTGGTGTGTTGAGAAGCAGTTCTGCCAATACATGCAGAACCTCATGGTCTTTAGCTTCTGTCACTAGAGATAGCCACTCTTTTTTATAGTTTTATTAAAGAAAAACAACAACAAATCAAAAACAAAAAACAAGAGAGTATTCTAGTTGATTCACCTGGATCATTTGTCTATTAAATCCTGGATTAATTAACTGTAGAGTGGACAAGAGCACAGTCTTATAAAAATTTGTGAGTAACAGTTGAAACATTTGGTTAAAATGAGGGACAGTTTATTCAAAAATAAGAGAGGGTAAGGAGCGGGGAAGAGACAGAACAGTTTAAACTTAAAATATGTAACTTCTGTTTATCTGTCAGAACCCTCTCTAGGAGCCATCCCTTAGCAAGACTTGTTTATATGCCAGCCCTTCAAGAGAGTTGAGATATCTCCTCTTCCATACCTGAATAATTCTCTATTTTGATACTGCTTGGTAACTTACTTGGTAACTTCTGTTTTCTAACAAAATAATGAATTATAAAATAGAGAGAGGATGAGAAACTGAGTTACAAGATTTCTTTTAAAAATTATCCTTAACTGACCCCAGTGTGTAGTGCTCCCCTCCCTTTGTCCATGTGCTCTCATCGCTCAACACCCGCCTATGAGTGAGAACATGCGGTGTTTGATCTTCTGCTCCTCTGTCAGTTTGCTGAGAATGATGGTTTCTAGGTTCATCCATGTCCCCACAAAGGACCCAAACTCGTCGTTTTTGATTGCTGCATAATATTCCATGGTGTATATGTGCCACATTTTCCCTATCCAGTGGGAGGGACGGTGGGGGGTGGGGAGCTGGGGGGGATAGCAGGGGGAGAAATGCCAGATGTAGGTGATGGGGAGGAAGGCAGCAAATCACACTGCCAGGTGTGTTCCTGTGCAACAATTTTGCATGTTCTTCACATGTACCCCAAAACCTAAAATACAATAAAATAAATAAATGGGAAAAAAAAATTATCCTTAAATTTATACCAATATGCCTATCTATATCTATATCTATCTATGAGCAGGGGCAGGTCTAAGAGGAGAATGACATCAAATGTATAGCACTGATGTTGGGGAAGTTTAGTTTTTGTTTCTTTTTATAATGGGTTTAAGTATGACAGTTTACTACATTTTTGTTTTTACTCTACCTTTTTCTGCTTGGTGCCATAATTTAAACATTCTAGGTTATTAAAAATACTTTGTGAATATTTATAATGGCCCCATAGTGCCCCATTATCTAGTATATTTAAAAAGTCCCTTGTTGCTGAAATTTATTTATAGTTAATTATATTTTTAAGAATACTGGACAAACATTTTTACCTCAAGCAATTACAACATTTAGTTGATCTTCAATCTGATATCCTTTCTTCTGCTTGATCAATTCAGCTATTAAAACTTGTGTATGCTTCTCGAAGTTCTCGTGCTGTGTTTTTCAGCTCCATCAAGTCATTCTTCTCAAAAGTCGTTATTCTAGTTAGCATTTCATCTAATCTTTTTTCAAGTTCTTAATTTCTTTGCATTGGGTTAGAACATGTTCTTTTAGCTCAGAGAATTTTGTTATTACCCACCTGAAGCCTACTTCTGTCAATTCAGCAAACTCATTCTCCATCCAGTTTTGTTCCCTTGCTGGTGAGAAGTTGTGAGCTTCTTCTCTGAACATAAATTTTTAGACCTAGAATTACAGGATTAAGGTATGTGTGTATTTTAAGATAACTTATGTTGACAAAGTATTTTCTAATGTACAATCTAGCATAAAGTGTAAAAGTATTTGTTTTTCCATAGATGTACTGGAATTCTGTATTACTGTTTTAAGTAATGATCTGATAATAGAACATTTATCATCTTGTTATTTTATTTAAATTTATTTATTTTTTTCATAAGGTTACACAGTTCTTCAGACATGTGAAACACTCTTATTTTATCTACAAATGTTGCATGTTAATTAGCATTTCAAAAGGGATTTCAGTGGATTGCTATATAAATCATTTATACAAATATTAAGAATATTAATTACACCCAGAATTATAGCTTTATGATTTATTTGTACCTTTACTGGTCATCTAGTTATATTTTTGTTGTTGTATAAATATTTCACTACCTCCAAAATTTGAAAGGTGTTTTTTACACAAATATTTTAATTTAAAGGCAAAATTGCAAAATATATTTTTTTCTGGAATCATAGCTGCTATACCAATTAATATGGTTTCGTTGTGTCACCACTCAAATCTCACCTTGAATTGCCGCTTGTGGAGGCAGGGAAATAGTAAGAGGTAATTGAATCATGGGGACAGGTCTTTCCCCTGCTATTCTCGTGAGAGTGGATAAGACTCATGAGATCTGATGGTTTTCAAAAGGGGAGTTTCTGTGTACAAGCTTTCTTTGCCTGCCACCACCCAGGTAACATGTGACTTGCTCCTCTTTGCCTTCCACCATGATTGTGAGACTTCCAAAGTCATGTGAAACTATAAGTCCATTAAACTTCTTTCTTTTGTAAATTGCCCAGTCCCTAGTGTATCTTTATCAGCAGCATGAAAACGGACTAATACACCAAAGAATTATTTTATATTTTTGGAGAGTGAGACAATCTAATGCTATGTTTGGATCTGGATTTTGTCTACAGATTTCTCTTTTAAGAACTGGAGAGAGTATAAGGGCTAATGAAATCACAGACCTGGAAGAATGAGGAACTGGAATATTTTTCCTTGCTCCATCCTTGAGTAGTTACTCTTTTGCTCAGGGTCAAAATTCCTTCACAGCTAAAACAAATAAGCCATGATGATTACCACTATGATCCTTCCAGCTCAAACATTACATGGTTCTATGGTGACAACATTGCTCAGCAAATTGCCTGTAACAGTAAAGGCACGAGGAGACATGGGACAAGTATGCCAATCACCTGAAATGGTCACCATCCTGCAATCAACATCCAAGTGCTTGTTTTCTTAAGAAATTTTTGGCATCACTTTTATTCATTTCCTAGGTCTGCAGTAATAAAATATCACAAATGCCATGGCTTATAAAAACATAAATTCAGTCTCTCACAGTTCCAGAGGTGACAAGTCCGAAATCAAGGTATCAGCAGGATCGTGCTCCCTCTGGGACTCTGAGTCAAATCCTTTGTTGCCTCTTTCTATCTCCTGGTGGCAGCCATTGATCTTTAGCACTCTTTGGCTTGCAGCTGCATCATTTCAATCTCAGCCTCTGTTGTCACATGGTATTCTCCTTGTGTCTTCTTTTTCACATGACTTTTTCATCTTTTACTAATGTTGAGAGGCTGGGTGTTACGGCCCACACCTGTAATGCCAGCACTTTGGGATGCCAAAGAGGGCGGATCTTTTGAGTTCAGGAGTTCAAGACCACCACTGCCAACATGGTGAAACACTGTCTTTATTAAAAATAAAAAAAAAAATTAGCCTAGCATCATGGCACACACATGTAGTCCCAGCTACTCGGGAGGCTCAAGCAGGAGAATCACTTGAACCCAGGAGGTAGAAGTTGCAGTGTGTTGAGATCACTCCACGGCACTGCAGCCTGGGCAACAGAGTGAGACCTTGCCACAAAACTAAATAAATAAACAAATAAATACATAAAAAGAATGTCAGTCATATTGGATTTGGGCTCACTCTAATGACTGTATCTTAACTTGATTGCATCTCTAATGATCCTATTTCTAAAAAATCACATTCACAATACCATTGGTTAGGACTTCAACGTATCTTTTTTAGGGACAAAGTTCAATTCATAACACCCCCCGTTGACAATATGCGTGCATTTTTAGTAGGTTATAGATGCCCCGTTTTCTCAATTCCAGAGGGAAAAGCAGGAACTGAGAAGGAAAAGTTATGGACAATTGCTGCTTGTCATTGCAAATCATCTAATTCACACATGACAATGTGGCAAGTCTTGGCACTTGCGCCATATGCAGGAAATTCATAGGTGAGGGAGGTATGGGGGTGAAGAAAAAACTGAGGAAGATGATATATCCCGAAGAAAATGGAGAGATTAGGGATTGACTTCAAAGTCTGTGTCTGTTATTGTACTGAGGAAAATTGGCTTAACTCCTCTCCAAAAATAAGTGAGATTTAATTTAATGTCTTACACCTTACAAAAGTAGAAAAGGATTTAACTTAAAGTTACATGACTTTAAAAATGTATATTGCTGTAAGTTTGCATCCTTGATTGCAAGACTCTTCCTATGTTATTTAATAACTAAGGCTTGATTGCCTTTTTCATAAAATGAAATAATTATCTCCTTCTTTAAAAGATCATTAAAAATAAATATATCAAATATGTTTTTTAAAAAGTAAGTAATTTTAATTTTTACTTTAAAATACTAATGCTATTTTCCAAAATTGGCTTCTCCAATCTTTTCCCATTGGATTAGGGACTCCCTAAGGGTAGGAACATTTTTATCTTTCTGTCTTCTACTTACAAATCAGTGCATGGAATGTAGCCAGCACTAAGTCAGTACAAATTAAATAACTAAAAAAATAAACAATACAGCAAATTGTCCCCAGAATTTCTAGGTGATCAGGAACAGAATTAGAACTACAGTTAGGGAGATTCCAACATGCTTGTTTTTTCTATTATGTCTGTCCTCAAAATGGACAGAATGTAAAGACATTTACAAAAAGAAAGGAAATTTATTAGGAGATGTGGATACATCCCCTAATTAAATTAAAAATTTAAAAGAATTAAAAATTAAGAAAATTAAAGAAAAAAGTAGTATATGAACTACAAAGAGGCAAAGCAGGGCCTTGGAGAAACTCATAAATTGCATACATATTTGTAGAGGAGGGCACTGGTCTAATGGAAGCAGTTTCCTTCCATTGTAAAGCTTAACTAGACACCATGTTATTTGTTCCCACTCGCATTTGACCCACTGAAGTATTTATGATCCCGATTGCTCTCCTTTCTTCATTCCTGTACAGATGAGCTCAATCTGAAGAGGCATCACAAGGTTATTAAAACGGAAAAGTGGGAGAGTTTTTTACTGTTCATTCTTTATCCTCAAGCTCGTATGTTTAGAAAATTTTGAGAAATAGATAATTAATAAGCTGTAGAAGAGGCTGCCCTAGGAGGGGACTAAAGGTCAGCTGCCTATTGGGTCTGGCATAGGGTTTCCAGGGTGGGGAAAATCAATACACTTAAAAACAACTGGAAGTTAAATGCTTTCTGTTACCCATTCTAATGACTCCAGCTGACTCTGCTCAAACAATCATTCTTCCCTTTCTCCTATTTTATCTACTTACTTTTGTATGTGTGCCAATATCTGATATCAGCTTTCTAGGATGTTGGTATGAGAGAGTTCTGTTGCTGAAATGGGTCAGGTGTAATCATTAGTATCCCAGGGCCTTTCTTTTTTGTCTGTCTGTTCAAGCAAAACCATTCAATGAGGGAAGGGAGACTGGGATGACCCTGGGAGCCCAGAAGGGCAAATGATGTTTGTAAAATGAAATTACACTTGTTACCTCAATAAATCCTCATATCAACTCCACAAAGATCTTTCCTTTAGAAAACAGGAAAATGAGACTCAAAAATGTTAAGAAACATGTTCTCTGCCACAAAACGTGATGTGGCAGAACCTACTATTTACCCAAGTCTTTGGACTCTTTGTGCTATATCTCCTTGCCCATGGGTCATTGGAAGCCTTGTGTGCTAAAACCTAAAAGATTATTTAATACGTCTTACGTGAAGATAACTCTGATAGTAGGTAGTCTAAGAATATCAGCATGCAATCCATTAGAGCTTTGAATGTCTATTTTATTTATCATCTGACCTATTTCTAGCAGAATATCTGACACAGAACAGACATTTCATACAATTTTGTTAAATGAATTCATGAAGGCCCCAAACCAGCCTTAGTACCTGTTTTCCAAACAGACAGTGATGGCATGACTAAATGTCAAGGTTAATAAGGATTTGTCTTTTGAAAGAATAAATCAATGTGAAACAGGAATTCATAGGCAGTGGCCCCTCCTGAATGAATCTATAGTAAATGCTTCATAGAAGAGGTAAAAAATGAACTGGCTTTGAAAAACAAACATGCTGTAAGTAGAGTTAAAAGATTTCATGAAAAAGGCTTTCTAGGCTTTTGGCAGAGAGGAACCCACGGACTCATATTTCTTGAGTGCCTCTTGTATGACTGAAGTGTCAGAGATGTGTATTAAAGGCTAACGCCTTTCCAAGACACCTGGATTCATTTCCTATGTAAGCTCTAACCATGTACTACAAACTAAGTGGCTTAAAACAGAGGAAATAAGTTCTCTCATAGTTCTGAAGGCTAGAAGTCCAAAATGAAGATGTTGGTAAGGCCATGCTCTTTCTGAAGGATCTAGAAAAAATCTTTGCCTATTTCCTCCCAGCCTCTGTTGGCTTCCAGAAATCCTTGACATTCCTTGGATTGTAGATGTCTCACTATAATCTCTGCCTCCACTTCATATGGCTTTTCCCCCTCTGTGGCTGTGTCCAAATTTCAATCTTCTTATAAGGATGTATTAGGAGATATATAAGGATTCCCATCTTCTTATAAATCATTGGATTAGGGCTCAGCCTAATTCAGTGTGACCTCATCTTAACTTAATTACATCTACAAAGACCCAACCAAGTAAGGTCACATTCACAAATTCCAGGTGAACAGGAATTGGTCAGAGTGGATAGGGAGAATATCCAACCCAGTACAAACATCAGGGTCACTAAAAATGTAATAAAGCAATGTTGAATGAAGTCAGTGCGACCTACCTTTCACGTGACCTGTATGTATTGGGATGTTTGTATCTCGACTAAGTGGAGTTTAAGGTCTGTCAAACCCCCCCTGCTGTTGGTCAGTCACCTCAGCAGACATCTTTCTGGTTCTTTTTCTCACGTTTTCCTCCTGCTGCTCTGGTACTCACAGGAGGCTTTAATGGACACTAAGTCCTCCCTGCTCTACAGTCACTAAATCAAGCTCTTAATAGCATCCTATTAATTGTATAAAATAAGGATTTGAAGCAAACCAGATAGGGTTGTTTTTTTTTTTTTTTTTTCATTTTAATTAAATTCACATTGATTTGGAAAAACAGATTTATTGAGACCCTAACAACCACACAACACACATAACAACTGGTTTGTTAAGTCTCAATAAATATTTTTGAGAAATCAATTGACTTTTGATTAACTGACTTTTGATTAACAACAAATATCTGTTTTAATAAATCTCAATGAAATAAGCTGTTGAGTATAGATAGACATTTTAATTAAGCTGGGCTTCCTTACTCTTCCCCCTAAACGCCTTGACCCAGAATTGCTTATCCCAGCCTTTCTTTTATTTGGTAAAACAAAAAAGTATATCTTTCCATTTGTTTTACCAGAAAGGGTGAATAAAGACAGTGTCATTTCTGAAACTGCATGGAGACTGAATGGAAGCCGCTTATGACTTTAGCTTCTTAAAACCTGCATCTTCTCAAAGAAGCCTTCCATGACCACCCTTTATAAAATATTTTACCTTTCAAACCATGTGTGTTTTCTTTACATACTTTAAGCAACTTTAAATCACATCATTTAATTATGCACTTACTTGTTGGCTACCAGATGTTGCCTCTTGTTGTAAATTTGCTAACAACAGCAAGCATAACTGATGTGTCCATCTTTGTATTTCTAGAGCAAAGAAAAGTGTGTCTTGTGGATCTGCCCCTCCCTGTCTTCCTCTGTTTTACCTCATGTATTTCCCTATTTAGCACTCAATCATTAAATCATTATCAGCTACAGGTCTATCTGCTGTACTAAAATATGAGTTACTTGACACATTTGGAAGCATCTCATATTCTGCTCTAGTTCCAGACTCCAACACTAGGCCTTCTCCTCAAGTCTAAATAAACATCAATAAATGTTTGTTGAATGAAATAACGTGTCTTATATGAAATATTGGAGTCAAGCCTGTAGTCACAAAGCTTCCTTAGGCTTCTGTCATTCAACCAGGAGGGGGGTCCCTCTATACCCTTGAAACTCTTCATCTGTACCTGAATCCACCTTAAGAATACACAGCTATATTTCCTAAAAGCTTGATCTATACCCTTTTGTCTGATATTGATAAACTGTTGACACCTTGCTTCATTGGACATCTAAAAATAAATTGCACACAGCACACCATAAATTACCACCTCGGAGTCATTTGTACAATGTCAACACTCTGCAATAGGTTGCAGCAATATCCACTAGAGAGGAAAAAGCAAGTTGAAAAGGGCTGAAGCCACTATATCTGCAAATCTCTTCCAGGAGACTCCAGGCAGGCAAGAAGGGGAGGTTTCTTCTCACCCGAGTGAATAAAACTAAAATGTCTTGGCTTCTAGGGAGGAGTCACTATGAATTGTTATTTCAAAAGAACAGGACTGCCAGTTCTATACTCAGGTAGTAAACTGAATATGTATCTCAAGCACTATGTTTGGCAAAAATTTTACAGTATTCCATTACCTACCTTATAATAACCCTAGAAATTAAATACAGTTAGCTCTGCTTCACAATGAGAAAACTAAGATTCACTGAGAGGCTGCAACCTGCCTAAAGTCACACAGAAAGTAATGTATTCATTTAAGTTTTTAACTTAAACCTTCTAGCTCTAAATAAAATGCTTTCTGCTTCAAACTCTTCTGATGAATAGGATGATACAGATTGAATTTGCAAACAGACCACAGCCTAAAAGGAACTGTTCCATATTTACACAGCTAGGTGGAGGTTAGTCAAGGCAGGCCAAAGGTCTAGGCCAAATATTTGACATCTCCTGGATAGCGGATCAACAAATTGTTTGATTTTAAAAAGAGAGAGCACAATTCATGCACATCACAGAGATAAGCTAAGTCATATCTTGTTTCTGTGAAGCAATCAGGATTCTAAGTGGTTGAGTGGATTGCCATGGAGAGCCTGGAACTCCAGCCTGGGGTACACATTGTAAAAATATCTCTTAAGTGCTAGCCATTTATACCAACAAGAATAGCCCATTTAGCTGAAATCCCCAGCCTCAGTCTTTGGGTTGATAACCAGACTTGTCAGTTGGTTACACTTTTCTCTTTGACATTTCTTCCCTTCATTCTCTTATCACCATCATCTCTTGATTGACAACCCTGAAAAGATTGTGGAAACGTCTCCCCTTGAATTTGCTAGCACAATCTACTGCCTGCCTGATATATGTGTCTGTTCAAAATGTGGTACAAATGTTTGGTTAAAGATAATGACCCAGTCTGAAAATGACTGTGATAAAAATGTCATGTAATTTTCCAGGGTGACTTTGAAGTAAGGCTTACCATATAAATGTGGAGGATTGAGAGAGCCAGGTATTGTTTTCTCCCTTGATGAGCACTAAATTATTGCATTTCTCAGCCCCAAGGTAGTGGGCAGTCTCCCACTACTTTGAAATTGCTAATTTCTTTCCTCCTCTCCTGTAGCTGGCCTAAGCAATACCCAAGACCCTTCCAGAGCAGTAATTCCCTGGAGCACAGATTTATTTTTATTTTTATTTTTATTTTTTTACAACTCACTGCTTCAAATAGCTGAAAGGACACAGAAATTGAAGTCAAGCAGAACTGTATTGGTATTAGCTCCATGTGGATTTTTAAGAATGACTTGAACCCCTGTTTTCTCTCCTGTAAAACAAGATTTTTTGGAAGGACCAAATTTAACAAAATTTTAAAAATGTTTAGCACATAAGAATGCTTCTCGATTGTTAGTTTAAATCATGTCATAGTTGTTAAAAATACAGATCCTTGGCCATTTCCCAGTGAGATTCTGGTTAAATCAATCTGCGTTGGAGCCCAGAAAGCTATATATCCAGAAAGAACTTTACCTACTTCTAACACACACCAAGCAGAGCCATGCTTTGAGAAACATGGTACTGAAGAATATAATAACAACATAATTACCTTTCATTGTGTGCTATGTGCAGGGCTCTGTGCCTACTCTACTCTGCACTTGGCATAAAACATGACATCGTACCCAAGAGACACTAGTGTTTTATGTTCCCTAAACTTTCTTTTCTCTACTGATTGTCTGCTAACTGGGTGTAGCCCTAAGAGAAAAAGTAGGTGTGAAAGTAACTCTTATAGGGGGCAGAGCTGAGGGGTCTGAAGCCAACTTCATATTGGAGATGGATCCTTTTTCTTGGGCAGGGGATGTCCAGTGAGAGTTTTCTTCCCAAGCTGTACCTGGTCTTTAGAAGTAACTCTGTCCAGCCGGGCACGGTGGCTCATGCCTGTAATCCCAGAACATTGTGAGGTGGAGTCGGAGGTGGAGGTGGGCGGATCATCTGAGGTCGGGAGTTCGAGACCAGACTGACCAACATGGAGAAACCCCATCTCTACTAAAACTACAAAAATTAGCTGGGTGTGTTGGCACATGCCTGTAATCCCAGCTATTCGGGATGCTGAGGCAGGAGAATCACTTAAACCTGGGAGGCAGAGGCTGCAGTGAGCCGATATTGTGCCATTGCACTCCAGTCTGGACAACAAGAGCGAAACTCCATCTAAACAAAACAAACCGAAACAAAACAAAACACAAAATAGAAGTTACTCTGTCCACTGGAACTGTTGACTCGCCACTTCCCCACAAGCCTGTCATGGGTTTGCTCAAAGTCTGATGTAGTAGCTTCAACCACAAGGTACCCACTGTTCTGGAAAAGGGCACTCAAACCAGTTAGAGCCCATTTATTTGAGAATGACACAAAAGAGAGTCACATGACTTTGCCTGTTTGGGGCTGATTTTCCTTCACCTTTCTGTATCATTACAGCATTTGAGACAGTCTTTCTTTTTTCTTTTTTTCTATAACTCAATCTGAGCTTCAGGGCCTCACTAATAGATTAATTTGACATTGTAATGTTTGTGAAAATATTATGCAAATTTTAAAGAGCAAGAAAAATGTTCCTTCATATTAATATGCTATTATGGACATTACTATTATTTCCTCCATCCTCTCATTGTACAAATAGGCTGAGTCAAGAGTATTCACAAGTAACCTGCTTTATAGGAAACAATTTACCTTTCTTTTCTTAGATCTAATATTCAGTAGGAAATATATATGGTTGACTGAAGACAGTAACAACGTTCTCTCTGAAGGTCAAAACTTCTGACTAGTGACTCAGTCTAATTAGGTTAAGCTTAAGGTGATAATGTGTGGACTGTCAGCATCTAAAACATTTATTCTTTTTATTTTTTTCTAAACCAGTGTCCTTTGAAACAGCCAATTAACATGCTACAGAGAAAAGCATCCAGATAACTGGAGATTGAATTGAAAGGCTTTCCTTCCCATGACAGAGCAGAAAGAGAGGTTGAGTACCTGACTTCCCTTTCAAAGTCAGTGATCCATGCAGCACTTCTGATTGGAAAGATGTGAACCTTTTCAATCCTTGGTGAACATATAAATGGAGATGCTAAGGAAATTGGTCAGAATCTGGCCAAGAAGAACTGAAAGATAGAAGAAGTCTAACTGCTTTCCAACACAATCAGCTGTCTCTGGAGAGTATTATAATTTAGAGTTTTCTTATTTAAAATCCTGTGCAAAGCAATTAGTAAGGGATAGTGATGTCTAAAATGAGTGCTGAGTCAGAAAAAAATTGAAAACAAAAATCATTCCTGTATTATTTTATTTGAAGTATGTCCAGGCAGCCTTCTACTTGGGGAGCTTTTTTAGAGGCCTGGAAAATACAATAAAAAACCTCTCTTTAAAGTCGAAACAACTGGGTACTCACAGTATTTATTTCTATCATCTTTACCTAAATCTTCACAAAAGACAAAAAGGGCTAATAATGTAATAGGAATAAACAACTCCTCTAAAATTTGCAGCATGTGTAAAGATTTGAAGTG
Organism: Cebus imitator; assembly: GCF_001604975.1. NCBI lineage: Eukaryota > Metazoa > Chordata > Mammalia > Primates > Cebidae > Cebus > Cebus imitator. The sequence goes on along the minus strand of NW_016107466.1, from coordinate 3,757,557 downwards.
AGCAAAGGAATTAGGATAACATCATTGGATGTGGGAGAACTAGATACGGTCCTCAGATTTGAGAAATCTCTCCAGGTTCTAAGAAATTTGTTTTGTCTCTGATTTGATTCTTTTATCCTAATAATGAGGTGGGAACCAAATGCTTCTTAGGTATTTTATTACGATAGACAGAATGTTCATGTTTTCCCCAAATTCTTATGTTGAAATCTCATCCCTAATGTGAGAGTGTTTGGAGATGGAGCATTTAGGAGGTGATGAGGTCATGAGGGCTATGCAGTCATGAATGATAATAGAGTCCTTGTAAAAGAGATACAAAAAAAAAAAAAAATAGCCTGGTATGGTGGCAATCGCCTTAGTCCCAGCTACTCCGGAGGCTGAGGAAGGAGAATGGCTTGAACCTAGGAGGCGAAAGTTTCAGCTAGTAGGGATTGCGCCACTGCACTCCAGCCTGGGTGACAGAGCAAGACTCCATCTCAAAAAAACAAACAAAACAAACAAACAGAAAACAAAGAGAGATTTTACATAACTGCCTTGACTTCTGCCATGTGAGAACCAAGAACCAGGCCCTTGCCAGACAGGAAATCTGTCAGAGCCTTGATCTTAGACCTCCTAGCCTCCAGAATGGTGAGACATAAATTTCGATTGTTGGTAAGCAATCTCCTTTATAACAGGTCAGGAGACTAAGACTCTTGTACATACATGATTGTATAATTCAAAAAGTTGCTAAATATGAATGTTGGGTATTTAATATGTGTCAGGCATTGTGGTGAGCGCAATTAAAGGCATCTATGCTCTCATTAAATTTAAGCTCTCTCTGAGAAACCAGGAATATAATCATAAATGGGACAAACTACTAAGAAAGAAAGGAGCTGGTTCTATGGGAGAATATAAAAATGCAACCTGGCCTAGGCTACAGGACCCTAAGGAAGTGGCACATGAAATCAACCAAGAAGACACTCAGGAGGCACCTGGACCAAGTGACAGCCGCAGTGCATTGCAGGCAGAGGGAGAGCGTGTGCAAAAGGCTCAGTGGCCAGAAGGAGAACAGGATGACTGAGCACTGGAAAGAAGACCATAGTGGATGAATCATGAAGAAAAATCTAAGTGCATAAATCTAAGACAGTAGTGGCAGGGGACATAAGCAAGATTTTTTTTTTTTTTTTTTTTTTTTTAGACAGAGTATCCTTCCAACCTCCACCTCCCAGTTTCAAGCAATTCTTTTGTCTCAGCCTCCTGAGAAGCTGGGATTACAGGCGTACACCACCATGCCCTGCTATTTTTTGTATTTTTAGTAGAGATAAGGTTTCACCATGTTGGTCAAGCTAGTCTCGAACTCCTGACCTCGTGATCTACCCGCCTTGGCTTCCCAAAATGCTGGGATTAGAGGCATGAGCCACTGCACCCAGCCCATAAGTAAGGTCTTACAATGTACCTGGTAAAGCACTGCGAAGGCATTGACAGATTTCAAACGTGATGGTGATGTCATGATCATATTTGCATTTTGTGCAAGTCTCTGGAGCTATTGTTTGGGGAACTATGAGAATAGAGCAAGATGGGGTGCAAAGAGGCCAGTCAGAGCTTATTATGGCCACCCTTACAAGAGGTAAAGATGGTCTGAGAAGGAGAGTGAAATAGAAAACTGTATGGAGTGGGGATAAATACACCAGGTAAATCATGAGAGGAAGAAGGATTATAGGCTATCGGATGATCTGCTATTTAAATTTCCTAGAATTTTTAGAAAACACTATGAAGCAGACAATGTTGCAAGCTCCTCAAATTACATTGATTAACAAAGAAGTTATCATTGATTAAGCCTCTTGCCCTTTGATATGTACTTTATAAATATGTCTTTTATTTTAGTCTTAAGTAGATAATCTTGTGTATACATACAACAAGTAAGAAAAAGGAGGCTCTTTTCACAGAGGAAAATACTTTAACATTTGTCACAACCATAGTTAGACGCCAGAATTTAGTTATTTGACTGATCTTATATGTGTCTTTTTTTCTTTGAAACCTAGTTTTTTAATTGGGCAATGAGTTAAACAAATTAATATTATGAGCTTTCCTATTTCCAAAGTTCCGTTCTTAAGCATTTGCCAGTTTTCCTTCAAAATCCTGCAGTTAGCCTCTGAAGGTTGACCTAGTATAATCACGAATGAGAGCAATTAACTACGTGCTTACAACGATCTCTCCTGCATTTTGTAGTGTCTCTGATTGATAGGCTCTGATCTCCCCAATCACTGAATATGGGAGAGAGATCCTGAGAGTCCTTAGATTCAGAAAAACCAAAGCTGTTAAAGCATGTGGGTCTCATCTATCTTTACCATAGATCTCGTTTTCTGGGACACGCCTGGATCTGCATTTCAATCGGAAGCACACACACATCCATTAATCAGCCATCACAGGAGAGTGAGGCCTGAGCTCAGACCATCACTCTCTCTCTCTCTCATTAGCACGTATTACACTATACCCGTTGGATTTTTTTTATCATTATTCTTTTTGTAAAGAAACGTTAAAGCCTAATTTCTCTATTAATATTGATGTGTTCAAGTTCTTGAAGCCAATTACTTTAGACAGTTAAAGTATTTAACCAATGCTTTGAAAATCTCAAGGATGTTAACATTAGGCTCTATGAGAGTGATTACACAATGCCTGGTGTAAGGCAAGCTTTTCATTTAATAGTTTAAGGAGAGAGATGTGTCATAGTTGTTATTACTGCACTTAGAGAATTCAATTCAGGAACCTCTAGTAGAGTTTATATTGGGTAAATAGCCTCAAAAACTCAGAAAATAGTTTTTCTTTAAAAGTAAAACTTTTAAAGAAAATTATGTCTGATTTTACCCTGGGCATCATCAGCTCCAACTCAGCTGCTCTGAATGTACTCAATCACGGAGTCCCTTTGTTTTTGCATATTGAATATATCTTGGATCCAGACTACCTTTCCATCTCTTGTGTCACTGACCTTATTCAACATGGAAGTATGGTGGCAAAAACTTTAAAACTAATTTTACTTTTAGTCTTGACCAATCCTAAGCATTCTCTACCTAATATCAAAGTATTTCTAACATGCATTCTTCTTTTGTCTAGAGTCCTTGAATGGCATTCCTTTACTGATGGGATAAATCTGAGTCTGGCCTACGGTGCACAGTGTCTCTGGGAGTTGCTGTGACTTTTATTCCTTTTTCATCCTGTCCCTGACTGCCTTGCATTCACTGTTGAACATGGCACCATCACTCATAAATTCTAACACAGGATAAGCCTCCTTTTATCAACAAGTCTGTGTATATACTGCCCTATCTGCAAGACAACATCAAGGAGAACATGTTGTGTAATCTAATCAGTTAGAAAGAATGCTAAATTGCAAAGGATTTTTCGGGGCCAGAGGGGAACTTGGATTCGTAAGTAGCAGATCTTTAAGCAAAAATAATAGACTTTTTGGTGCTATAAAATATTGATAGAAGTGATGGGGAGTCAAGCCAGAAACATAAATAAGGAGAAGATGAATGGTTTTAAAAGCCATATCAAGGACTGGTGTAATGGTGATGTGATCACTGAAATGGTTTACATGAACGAGCAATCCATGTCTATGCACCAACTCTAAGATAAGGCATCTCATTATTAGAAACTTGCTTGGTGTGCCCAGTATCAGAGCAAGGGATGACAATTGCATCAGGCTCTTATAAGTGTACCCTAAATATATATGGTAGAAACAGATATGCAAGCTTAGCTACACAATTTACCCCAGTGAAACTCTAAATTTCATCTATGGACTCATTCTTTCCTTAGATGTAGTGATATAATTTATCCAGTAGTAGCATTTGTCAAGACAATTCAACTAAAGTTTCCTTGAAAAATCTTTAAAATTCTTCATTTCATGAAATAATTTTCCATAGTTTCTTTTTCCTAAAAATGTCCCTAAACATATGTAATGTGATACTATGTGGAAGCAAGTCTGTTTTGCATACATAATCTTTCCAAATACAAATATGTGACTCACGCTTTGGCATCCAATAGGGATAGATTCCATCCAATAATTGGGGGAGGGATGAGAATAAACATTCTTATAATTTTAAAAAATATGGAATATAAATTAACTATTAAAGGAAATAATAGAAATAGAAGCCACCATGCAGCTATTGATAGATTGCCATGTAAGTGGTAGTGACAATAATTACAGTAGGGTTTGAAGAAGGGTCAGAGAAGGCTTTTAAAAGCAGATGAAATTGAAGCTTGGTCTGAAAATATATGCAAGATTTGAATGGACAGAGAGGGGGTGGAATTCTTGGTACATGGGTCTGTGTGCTGCCATTACCTTCTTAAGCAGATGATAAATTGTCTCTCTCAGACAAATTATACAGCCAACCCTATAAACAAGACTTCCCTAACTGTCAAGGGGGTTCCATAGACTGAGCAAATGATGAAAAGATTAGAAGAGACAGCAATGAAAACCATGAAAACCTTGTTTTCTCGCTGAACTCAAGAAAGACACTACCCTGGAAAGATTCAAAGGAAAGAGGTTATTAATGTGGGGATGAGCTGTATACCAGGCTTCTTGACATGATCTTTTCACTTCTCACATTGTTTTGGTATTCAGAAAATAGTATTCAGTGACTACTGTATGCCAAGCATGAGCATTATTCACTGATTTTTTTTTTTTTTTTTTTTAGATAGTGTTTCTCTCTCACCCAGGCTGGAGTGCAGTAGGGCAGGATCATAAATCACTAGGACCTCAAACTCCTGTGCTCAAGGAAGCCTCCTGCCTTAGTCTCCCAAGTAGTTGGGACTACAGAAATGTGCCACAATGTTTGACTAATGTTTAAAGTTATGGTATAGATGGTAGTTTCCTTTGTTGCCCAGGCTACTCTTGAACACCTGCCTTCAATTGATTCTCCTGCCTCAGCCTCCCAGAGTGTTGAGATTACAGGCATGAGCCACTACACCAGGTATGAGTTTTATTCTTTAGCTACTTCTGAATATCCCCTGCTATTCTTAATGCTGGTCTTGAAAAAGTTTCCTTTCATTAATTTTACAATACAGGTTTTACCCTGCATATATCCCAATGAGAATGAATAAAGCAAAGTCTTTATAAATAGATCTTGACTTGCATTGCAGCCTCTTTTCTGATTATCTAACCTCTGTCAATTTCTTTTCACCTCTCTGAATTTTAGTTTCCTCATCTGTAAAATAGAAATTAGAAAACTAATCTCATCCATTCTACCAGCAGCCTTTATAAGTAAGTCATGGTTCTCAGCCATCAGTGTGCATTAAAACTGCCTGATAGATTTTTGGGGGCAGTTCAAGGTTAGATTTATTTTGAAATTTTTTTCATAAGATTTAATTCTATGCCTTGTCTCCAGAGATTGTGACTTAATTGAACTGAGGGGGTACTTTTTTTGTTTTTTCACATTTTCTTCAGACAGTTGTAATTTGCTGCCAGAGACAGGAACCATTGAGATAAAGTATGTAAAGTAGCGAGTGCAGTGCTTGAGCTCAAGATCTTAGTAAATGCCAACTGGTGCTTCTCACTTGCTTTTTTTTCCCATTTTGATACTGCGACTGGGGAAAAAAGAAGACATTTGCAAGGTATTTATCTGTAAAGGAGTTGTATCTGTAACACATAGATAACCCTCACAACTCAATAAGAAAACCCAATTAAAAATAGCTTAAACAGCTAAAAATGGGTAAAACAAATATATGAAACAGAGAATATACAGGTGGGAAATAAGCATATGATGTGATGTATGAAATAGTCATTAGAGAAATATAAATTAAAACTCCTAGGCAATACTCAAAGTGGTTAAAATTGAAAAAGACTGACCATACTGACTGTTGAAGACAATATGAAACAACTGAAATGTTTATAAAGTGCTGGTTAGAATATGAAATGGTACAACTACTTTGGAGAGAGTTTTTGCAACCTCCCATGTAGTTAAACATTTTTCTACTATGCAACCCAAACATTTCAATTCTAGGTATTTACCCCAAATAAACAAAGCATAGGTCCACAAAGAGACTTTGTATACAGCAGTTCAAAGAGATTTATTTGTAATGAACAAAAACTTGAAGTAATGAACATATCCATTAGCAAGTGCATGTTAAACAAATTGTGGTATATGCCTGCAATAAAACACTACTCATCTATAAAAAATAAATAAACTATTAACACAAAAATGAAGGAATCTCAGAATAATAATGTTAAGTGGAAGAAGGCAGAAAGTAGTGTCTACTATGTAATTCCACTTATATAAGATTGCATAAAATTCAAGTTAATAAAAAGTGACAGCATGTTAATGGTTTTCTGTGTTCAGGAAAATTTAAGGAAGGGGGGAAATGAAATTTCAATGATGCATAAGGAAATCTGGTGGGATAACAAATATCTTCATTATCAATTATGGTAATGGTCTCACAGATGTATTCATATGTCAACCTGATCAAATTGTATACTGTAAATATGTGGAAATTATGGTATGTCTATTATGATTTATTAAACCTCTATTTTAAAAAGCACAAAAAACATGCCTATGGAGGGAGGGCTGGAATAGCAAAGTAGGTAAAAGACTCATGAAAATAAGTTTCTACCTGTTCCATTTACAGAGCTTTTAAAACATTTTGGGGCATATATATATATATATATATGTTATTTAATATATACAGTATATATTTTTAAATATTAAATATATATATTAAATATATTATATGTAATAACTTAATAAAGATTTCAGATATGACATCATCTACATTTTATTGTGATATGTTTTGATTATCTAGTATTGCCTAGAAAATTTCGTAAAGTTTAGGTGCTGAAAACAACATTAATTATCTCCGCTCAAAGACCAAGGCTGGAATTCTGCAACATAGAAGTCATGAAGCATCATGCAAGAAGTCCAGCTATCCTGAAGCCATAAAGTTGGAGAGTTCACATGGAGATGTTTTTTAGAGACAGTGGAAAGTGCCCAAGGGGCCACAGCTGTTCCAGTTTCAGTCAACTGAGTCTTTTTGCACTGGCAGCACAAATATGAATGAGCTATTCTTCTGATAATTCTATCTCCAGCCTTCAAGCTACCTCAGACAATATCTAATGCAGCAGAGACGAACTAATCTCTACTAATTCCTGTCCAAATTATAGATTCCTTGACAAAATACATGTTATTTTGAGCCACCACACCTTGTGGTGATTTGTTACACAATATTAAATGTTAGAAAGATTTTTTTTGTACCTGGAACTAAGGTGGTGCCATAATAAAATCCAAAATGTGTGGTTTAAGCTCTGAGTGGTAAACAGAAGCTAGAGGAATCTTAAAGACAGTTAATACAAGTGTAAAAGTCTTGAAAAAGACTGTCAATGAAAGCCCAAATGTCCCCCTAGAAGGCCTAGGAGTGGGGGAGGAGCAATTACTTAATCAAAAACTTGATAGTAAGTGCCAAGGCATGTGTCCATTGACTCTTGACCAGATAAAATTAATAGGGCTTAATTAAGAACACAGATTTTATTCTAAGTTCAGCATGTAATCATGAACTAGTCCAAAGAATGAAGTCACATGATGTGATTTGTATGCTAGATAAGATGACTCTAGCTTCATGCAGAAAATATGTTTCAGTGATTCAAATTGAAATAGACCAGTTAGGGGACGTGTGGTAGTCCAGTTGTGCAGTGAGGGAGCCTGGAGCTAAGATGGTATTCATGGAGACAGAAAGTGGATAGGCTTAGGATGTTGTCTGCAGATAAAGAACAAGAGCCAGAACTTGATGATAAAATGAAATAAATGTGTAGCAGAAATAAGTTTCCACTTTATTTGGGGATTCTTAAGGTCACATGAAATGAGTCTGTAAGTGTTTTATAAATATAAAGCTTTTAAAATTTTTTCATGACATTTTATGTCTATCAGTATATCAAGAACTCTAAGCAGGTTTGCTTGACTTGCTTTCAACTCTGTCCTCTACAGCACAATGCATCTTGTTCAGTAGCCTTCATGCACACATGAATACCATATGATGCTTTGCCCGCTTTATGAATGAACACTGACTGTATCTAAATGGTATCTATATTTCCTTTGAATACTGTAAACTGGTATTTGATCATTTCATTTTCCTACAGAAGATGAAACATTGTGATTTTCGGTAATCCATAAAGACAGACATTTGTTTCCTTTGTGAAACTGTACCCTTCAATGATTATTCTTCACATTAATCATAGTAAAAGCAATGCTTAAGGTAATCTCTCTCCTCTTGCAGATAATAAATGTCTGCTGTTGACAGAAAAAGTGTGGAAAGGTGAAACGCAGGGTGAGCTCTGTGTGTTTGTGAGATAAACAACTGTCATAGTCTTCTAAGAGCACTGTGATCATGCAAGACCAAAGTTGCCTCTTTACAAAATATTGACAATAAAACTAATTTTTCTCTAACTGATGAATCAGAAGATTTCACTGAGGATATTTAAGCTATAATTTCTATCCAGAAGTCTAACTTTATAAAGTGTTTATAAATTCATGGTTTATATTGTTAAACACTGAAGAAATTAGCATCTGAAATTGCATTCACAGCCACTCTCCTCTCTAAAATTGTTGGTGACTTATTGGTCCACAGAAACATAAGATAACCTAGTGATTTCCTGCTCAGAAATGATCAAGACCATAACTGGATGTGAGATCTTGAATGTGAATCTAATCTAGGACATAAATGGTATGAAGCACAATCGAATAAGAAAAATTACAAAAAGAAAAGTAACAAATAATAGCACTTATTTTCAAGCAAAGTTCCTAAGGATACATTTCCAAGGGTGTATAGCTATGAATTTTACTTGACAGTGGTGCAGGCAATGAAGACAAGGGAATGACATTTATTTAATACCCATTTTGACATTGCGCTTTATGAATGGTTTCCTTAGATTGCCTCATGTAATTCAGGTGAAATCCAAGCAAGTAAGGTGTCACTACAAAGCCTATTGCCAGATTTTTACAAATGAGGCTCAGATAGGGAAAATGTGACTCATGTAGGTCAAAAACATTTCTCAAGTTTTTATAAATGCCACTATCACGAAAGGTAGCTATGTCTGACTCCAGGCTTATGCTTTCTCTTTTATGTAAAGCTAGTTATGCAGGGTGATTTCAAATTATTTTAAATGATGTCTTAAAGTGATGTGAAGTTTTAAAAATAATGTTTTCTTCAAGTACCATACCAAGCCACAACATTCCTAAACTCTATGACGTTTTTATGTGTAATCACCTTTTTAAGAATATTTTGCCTGTCTAGAAAACTCTCATGCATTTAAGACTCAATTCTTGTGCTCTAGGCCAAACATGCTCCCTTTGCAGATGACTTCCCAGATCATGACAAGAAGAGATTATTACCGTTCCACCCACACACCCACCGCAGGCACTTAACACACTGCATTCAATTAACTAATTGTATGACAACCTGTTTTTATCCCCAGGAATCCTGGGAGACACTTCACAGAAATACCCATGTATTACTCAACTTTGAATCTTCAGTTCCAATTAAGGTGCCTGGCCCATAGTTTTCATTAAATTAACATTTTCTTAATTAATAAACAAGAACATACTAAAAGTAAAATATCATATAGTGTTTATTATAAACCTCATATAAATATATTTATATATCTGCATTTCTAGTTGAGGAAAAAAGACAATTCAATCATAACCAAAGAGAAAATGTCAATTTTCAAATAATTAATGAACATAATATGAAGTTTATATGCATTATGTATTTCATCATAGTGCTGTCATTAGTATGTTGACTTAGCTCCTTTTATAGCCAAAGGATATGGATATTTTAGTACTTTAAAAATATGTCTGTAAGTCAAAATATTAATTACAGTATTTTACCCTGCCAAAATACAGGAATTCCTTTTGATATATATGAGTGAATGATGGATGGATAGATGAATAAATAAAAAATGAATGAATGAATTTCACAAATATGGCAAAATAAGTAGCTTAGTTCTAGTGACCTCAGATATTAGACTTACATAAGGTATATCACTCTTTTCTTTGAAAAAAGTGAGTAATATACAAGGGTCAAGTACTATGACTTGATTAATCACTACTGCTTAATATATGCTTAACTACAGCCAGGAGGAAGGCCATGTTTCTTTTACAATATGCGAAATATTAAAACTAAAACTTTCCTAAATTTTAAATTCTTTCAGGAGATATGAATAGTTAAATACTTGTATGATTTTGCAGGTAAAATGAGTTTCAAGGGAGACCTAGAGGAATTCAATAATAATGGCTAATCTTTAATTCACCAGAATTCCACACTAATAAATGATCTCTCTATATCACGGATGCCTTGCTTGATGGTTAAATGCACAATCTATGATCCTTAAATAAATTAAGCCAAATTAAACTAAGTGACTCGCTTATATCTACACAACTAATAAAAGACAGAAGTCTGTGTAGATATAACAATAAAGACAAGAAAGATAGATACATAAAGAGGCAAATAAGAGAAATAAAATGAGAGATTTATGTCTGTGTTCAACACAGCAAAATACTTCACAGTGGACAAGCATTTTGCATTGGGTGAATTCTCAAGGATAAGAAGGAATTCAAAAGGCAAACAAGAGAATTCAAGGCAGAAAAATTATCCTGTGAAAAGTCATGAAAGCTTAAGAACAAGGACAGCTGAAAAACTTCTGGAGTTCTGTCACCTTGTCCCTAGATAGGGCTAATAAATGATGTGGAATGAGGCTGGAGAGGTAGCCTAGAGTTTAGTCTCCAAGAAAACCTTTGATGCTATGTTAATCTTCTCATGTTTTACTCCGTTAGCAAAGAAGAGTCAGTGAAAGATTTTGAGCTAATTTTATTGATATATAAGAAAGCCTACTCTGGTTGCCTGGTGGCCTAGATGGAGGAGTGGTCGTGAATTCGGCTATAAGCAGATCAGCTATGAGGATATTTTAGAAGACGAGGTAAAAACATTAAAAGGAGAAGATAATGGCGATCTGTACTAGGAAAGTGACTATGGGATAAAGGAGGACAAATGAAAAATATCTTTAGGCAGCAAATTAAATATGAAATAATAATCTCTTTTATGTGGTTAGGTAACGGAAAGAGAAATTTAGTATGTACTCTGAGTTCTCACATGAGAACAGTGAACCCTCGTTATCAGTGCATGAATCAGTATAAAAAGTACCTAAGTCAAGAGTTAAAATGTCTCTGCATTCAAAGTTTCGAAGTGCACATTTATTTTAATTTTAAAACGTGTAAGATAGTCCAAGCAATTTTGTCAGTGTGCTTCGGCATCTCTACAGAAGAGGAAGGATAAACTGAAACTCTTTCTAATTCTTGCCTTTTATTCTGAAACTTAAATGCTATAGTTCTTTGAATTTTGTTTTCAAAAATAAATTTTTATGTTTAACTCATATGAGTTGATAGTCTGAATTGTGCACATGAGAGATGATTTTGATCTTCCAGTACTGTTCTCGTGATTGTGCCCCTTAATTTATAACTCACGGGCTACTAATTATTTTCTCTAATTTAATCCATCCTATCTTTAAAACATCCTCCTCCTTCTATCAACTCGATACTGTATTCAAGTCTAGACACAAAATAAGTATTTTGCAAGTTAAATTTAAGTGTTGAACGGACAACACTTTGATTATGTTTGAAGAATTTTCAATGAGAAAAGGAAGAGATGAGAAAAAGAGGTATGGCTTCTATAATCTCATGGAGCAGTTACCAGAAATTTATACCATGAGCTTTATTAATACCTTTTGTTATGTGACCTCATTTTTTAAATTATATATCAACCAATAAGCGTTGACTGGGAAATGATATATTTGGACGCAATTATACCCTTTACTTCTTTTTTTAATTTTTGGTGATAGGTACACCTGGTTGCTTGATTGGAGTTTTTAGTGAGATTATTGCCTCGGGTTTAGGTTGGTTGGCTTGTGTCTCTATAATGAACAATTTGCTTGCTGGAAGACACTCTTTGTTGTTAAGTTATATGGAACTTGATGGATAGAGATTTGTAAGATTGCTTGAAACACATTTATGCTACACTTCATGAAACAGTGTGGGCCATTAATTGAAAATCTAACTCATTTCACTTTATTTATTTGAAAATATACCAATGTTCTTTACAACTTGACATTTTAGTAATCACTTAGAAAAAAAAATCTTGGGCAAATCGTACAGGAAGATAGTTATCTTCTGTCCTTAACAAATTTGACTGCTTTGGAAATAATCAACTCATAAACATTTAGCTAATATACACCCAGAGCAATAGATTGCACAAAATTAAATGCCTCATTGAAACAATTAATTTCAAATGCTACGATTTATTGAGCATACTTTACTGGAAATTTAATAGAAATATGGACTCAAAGTAATTTGAGCAGAGGATGTTTGCACTGTCTTTGGTTTCTGGCCAACATATATTCTTTCTTACCCTGCAGGTGAACCTCATGAAAGAGCAAACTTCCAGGAAAGCTCTCTAATTGAATTTGTGGGTCAGAGTTTGATGAGAGGAGGTGATGACCACAGATTGTAAAAAGACTAAATAAATAAATAAACAAAATGAAGTAATCCTTTTACATTTCACATATCTCCTGCAGTTAAGCCCTCAGGGAAGAAAATGCCACTTCACTAAAAGCTGTTGTCATCATCTGTCCATTTCAAAAGAATACAGCTCATGCTTCTCAGAGCATCAATAACCAAATATATCCTCGAGGCATCTGAAACATTCAGTCCTGCAATTTCCCGTAAGCGAACTTGTACTTGTGTTTTAAGCAAGTTTCACACAGCAGTAGAAGGCAGCATGAATAACCAAAAATGGTGGGATGGGAAGTTGAAGAGGTGATAATGGAGTGGAGGTGGTGAAGGAGAGGAGGGTGATGAAAAAAATACCAACTTAGAGTCTTGGGTTAATTGAGTCTATCTGCATTTGTAGCAGAAAGGACACTGAAGTAGAACTCCGAAGACCTAGATTCTAGATCCAATCTGTTAATGTCCTCAAGAAAATCACTCTGTTGTTTGTTAGACTAACTTTCTTACCTGTAGAGTGAAATCAGACAAATAGGCAAGATAAATGCTAAGGTTTCTTTCAATTTAGGCATTCATTAACTTTTAAACTTTTTCTTATAGGTTTCTTTCTTTGATTTTGCAGAAGTCAGATATCTTCCAAAAACAATTAAGCTTGAACACTGCTGAACTTTAATTTCCAAATACTAATGATCAGTGAAGAACCAGGTGTGTGTTGTTTTAGATAAATGTCTCTTTGTGTTCATAATTCAAAATGTTTCCTAATTAAACCAAGCTTTTTTCTTTTTATTATAATTTCTAAAATGTGTTATAATATATCATTTCCCAAGACATTTTAAATCACACTTTCAAAACTAAACTTGGGCTTCTAGGTGGGTATGAATTTTGTTGTCATTTAGTATTTTTATTCTCTCTAAAATATTCTGTATCTAGGGAGAAACCCATTCTTGTCTTTTTTCAGCCCAATAACCTAAGTATAATACATAATACAATCTATCTTATTTGATATTTAATGACTACCTTCTTTCCAGCTGTGGGATAGATGGTCTGGCCACGCTGATTTCAGAATGTATGCCTGGATTTGAACAGAAGATTATTTCCAGTGACCTCTGAACTTCCCAAAAGTTAGTAAACATAAACAAAATCTGGGCTCCTTCATGTTTTAATGATTCCTTTATGACTTAATGATGCTATAGTCTCATCTTTTTTTAGCTCAACAACTTAATGATTCCTTCATGACTTAATGATTTCCTCATGACTTAATGGTTCCTTCATGACTTAATGATACAACATTTAGGCTGGTCATGTTGGCTCACGCCTGTAATCCTAGCACTTTGAGATGCCGAGGTGGGTTGATCACCTGAGGTTAGGAGTTCAAGATCAGCCTGGCCAACATGGCGAAACCCATCTCTGCTAAAATTACAAAAATTATGTGGGTATAGTGGTCCAGCTACTCAAGAGGCTGAGGCAGGAGAATCGCTTCAACTCGGGAGGTAAATGTTGCAGTGAGCCAAGACCATGCCACTGCACTCCAGCCTGCATGACAGCACAAGACCCCATCTCAATTAAAAAAAAAAAAAGAAAGAAAGAAAAAAGAAAATGATAGTACATTTCAACATACTCAAGAAGAAACTTATATTTTTAATGCCACCCTTTCAGCATATGGAAAAATAACTCATTCCAATCACAATGTAAGATAGAAAATATACAAATAATTACACGAATCAGAGTGAAAAATGGAAAACATGCTTTTTAAAAAAACCACTGGCTTACTAGTTGTGTGTGTGTGTGTGTGTGTGCATGCACACGTGTTTTCAGTTTTGTATGACACTTAATATAGGCTCTTTCACGAGTACCCATACCTTGAGTTCCTCAGTTTTCTTTCATTAGGAAAGCATAAAAGACTTCATAATATAAGCATGAGACATTGTATTATTGCCATCAGCAATGTCACAGCATTTTTGCTGGTAGTTCACTGTTCAAGACACTTCAGTGAGCTGAATTCTAATATGGTGAAAAGACAATGGTAAAGCTTTGTTTTCTTTGTTTTAGTGTTTATTTTGTTTGTTTAATTTTCCACAAAGATTCTTGAGGTAATGGTCTTTGTACAGGTAGATTTTATTTGAGAAGTGGTTCCAAGGAACAATGAGAGAGGAAAAGAATGAGATAACAGATGAGGAAAATCTAATCCAAAGATGTTTTATTAAGTTGGCCCACACTATGGGCAAATAGGGCTCAGTTTTGAGGTTGAAATTCTTTGCATCTGAGCAGAATATGCTTCCAATTGTCTGCCCAAGAGACTGACTAATAATTTTACTCCTTATAATTCAAAGTCTGTTCAACGGTTGTTTAAATCTTTTGCACTTTCAGGCTGCTACATGCAGCTGGCTGTAGCCAAGACTTGAATTAAAAGGCTCACTGAGAGGATGTGAGCCAGGAATAAGTCGTGTTCAATACACAGGCCACATTAAATGGCATAAGGTAAGCGCTCAATAAGTGTTCATTATTTTGTGTGCCAGAAACTATGGTATGATTTGTAGTGATGATCTCAGGACTGAATATTACTATTTTCATTTAGTAGACCATGATTTCATGAAAAGAAGAAGAAAAGAGGAGAAGGGCAAGGAGAGGGAGAAAAACTTAGATAACTTGTTCTAACTTTTTCTGTGAACAGGACTTTTTCTGTGAACATGAACTTTTTTTGTGACGTTGGAAGTCACAAAACTACGAAGTAGCTGAGTCAGGTGTTATACTCAAATCATCTGATTCCAGAAATCACCTGGTTTGTTGATTAAGAGAAGTGGTATATCACAATGAAAAAATATTGCTATCAGTCAGAAGTAGTGTGTGTGCACTCACATGTGCTGCATCAAGGATAAAATATAAGTTGTTAAGCCAGAAAATGGGCTCCAGTGATGACTCTAGAATTTATCTGCTTGTCTTTGGTCAAATCAAACTGTTTATTTCGATGTCATACATTTTTCTGAAGTATATTTCTGCACTCCAATTTTTTAATTTATATTATATTCTGTATAATTTTTTTTTTGTTTGTTTTTGAAATGGAGTCTTGCTCTGTTGCCCAGGCTGGCATGCAGTGACATGATCTTTGCTCACTGAAACCTCCACCTCCCAGGTTCAGGTGATTCTGCTGCCTCAGCCTCCTGAGTAGCTGGGATTATAGGTGTGCACCACCACACCCAGCTAGTTTTTGTATTTTTAGTAGAGACAGGGTTTCACCATGTTGGCCAGGCTGGTCTTGAACTCCTGAGCTCAGGTGATCTGTCCACCTCAGTCTCCTAAAGTGCTGGGATTACAGGCTTGTGCCTGTACCATATTTTAAATTAGATCACAGTACCTTAGACTCAGAACTGGGGAAGGCTATCCTGTGCATTGTAGAATATTTTAGCAATATTCTTGGTTTCTATCTACTAAAGGCCAGTACAACTTCACCCTCAGTTGTTACTACCAAAAAATGTTTCCAGACATCATCATATGTCTCTTCGGGGGGGTGGGGGGTGTAAATACCACCCTCCCATTCCCATTAAGAACTGCTAACCATTGAGCTGGGTGATTGTTGGAAATACATGCTCGGTGCCACAAAGAAAATTTAGCACTGAGACAAGGGCTCTTTCAGCAATGCAATTTTTACATCCTGGGCTGCAGGAAGGGTACTCTCGCTAGCCATTTTGCCACTAGAGTACAATGAATAAAGGCAAACACAGAAATTTGTCCCTTACATGTTTGGGTTTGTCCTTACTTCTGTGTCTGATCTCTGTTGGTTGGAGTCAGATCTCACAATCTAATAAAACTTGACTGGCTAAGAACTTAAAACTTTTCTAAGCAGGTAAAAGCGATGGAGAGCTGGGACATGCCTGTGAACATGTCCAGCAAAGATATTTTAGTTAACGTACAAGGACATAGAATGTACTACGTGCCTGTAAGCATGGCATGTCTAACAGCTACATAAGATAAGGCTTAACGAAGTTATTAGCACACTTACTCTTTAACAAGAAAGGAAGCTTTAGAAACAGACTTTTCTACTTCTCACAGCGATACTGGAGACATAGGTATGATTTACATGCGTTTTATGAATCTTATTCCCAAGAAGATTAATAAAATTTTTTGGAATATAGTCTACAATCAAAGTTTTGTATAAAATTTTATCTCATAAGATATTAAAAATCAGATGGCTCTTTTTGGATCTCAGAAACTGTTACCACAGAGTATTTTGTGCTGAAGGAGACAGGAGGACCTCAGAAGCAAGAAGATTTCTCTGACTTCCTATTGCCTTTCTGTCTCCTGCTGCTCTTTCTCCCCCAAATCTAGCCATAGAAACCAGAATTCCTCTCTACCAAGGTGGGTCATAAAAACTAGAATTCCTCTCCCAGTGCAAGCCATAAAACACAGAAAGGTCACTCTCTGACTTTTTCCCTTCACCTTTGAAGAACTTCAGGTGTTTTTACCTATACCTGGAGGAAAGAAATGCACAAAGAGGCCAAGAAGAATCTGAAAATAAAAACCATCCTTGCTAAGTTCTCCCCAGTTTATTACCATGGATCATAACTTTTTTGTTCAATCATGTTTCTCCACAATTTTTCACTTCTTTCTCCCTAATAAGCATAAAAACAGTTTTCTCTGGTTCTTAAGGTCTTCGTCTCTGAAAGCTCCTGCATCATGTAAAACATTGTTAAACTATGTTCTATGCTTTCCCTTGTTAATCTGTCTTTTGTTACAGGGATGTCAGATGGGACCTAACTGTAAGTGAGGAAAATATGGTACTTTTGGCCATACATTTTCAAGAGGTTTGAAATAATACCAACTATTGATCTGTCAAGCTAGTGAAATTTCCTTTGATGCACTCAGATTTTGACCATTTTATTATTTAACTTTTCAAATTAAGCAAGATCCTGACTGTGTCATTTCACTTTGATTTTTAACAAGTAGCAAAAATAATAACATTTCTCTCAATAAACTAACAATAAAACCCTATCATATAAAACACCTGTGTTTAACATACTGCTTAGTAAATAATGGCTATTAATACTCATAATCACTATGCTTCTTAAGAGAATCAAGTATGTTTCAAAACCATGTCTTTTGCAGAAGAATTTTCGATATTTTCTGCCTTTTCTACCATTTTGATGGGTTGCTTGCAGTTTGCTTTTATCCCATGACAAACTCAAGAGAAATCAATTTAATTTGAAACAAGTAGTCATTAGTCATTTTCTGTTGTAAAGATAAAATGAGCTTGCATCAAACTCTGTGCTGAATAAAGCTTTGCATACGCTAAGTAAATCTGGACAAAATAGCAATGATTATTTGCCTGCTTCTCCATGCCTTCCCCTTCCATCACAGGTCAGACATTTGATAAGCATTTTTGGAGATTCATAGTTAGATTTTTACCTGAAAGAGTTGATAGTATAGAAAAGTAATACTTCTCAAACTCTAATCTGCATATGAATCAACTAGGACACTGATAAAATGCAGATTCTGATTTTGTAGATCTAAGTTGGGGTCTGAGACTCTGAATTTCTGTCAGTTTCAAAATGATGCCAATCATTCTGATACAAGGACAACTTTTTGAGTTGTGAGGTAAGAGGGGATGGTTGTCACTTTATGAGAATAGATGTCAATTCTTTCTAGCTGAAGAGATTTAAGAATGACTTGGTTGGTAATCTATTTTCCCTGAGGCTATAGGCCAAACTCAGTGTCTGGCACAGAGTAAAATCTCAGTAAATACTAGACAGATGCGTGAAGGCAGCATTTTAATGTGTGTCAGTCCATGTGTTTGTTTGAAAGTGTTTAAATGGAATTCAAAGGTATTTCAGATGGGGAGCATAAGTGGCAGAGGCAATAGAGGTCAAAACTGTGGTTCTCAAAATGCAGTCCCCTGGACCAGCAGCATTCGCATCTTCTAGAAATTTGTGAGAAATAAAATCTGAGATCCCACCCAAGTATACTGAAGAAGAACATCTGGGGGAAAGGCCCAGCAATCTGTATTTTAGCAAACCCACCTGGTGATTCTGATGCACATTTGAGAACCACTGACTGAAAATGCAGATGCACATTCAGAGTACTCGGAGTGTAGGATCTATGAAGAAGAATGACAGAAAACCTAAATAGATTACATCAAGGATGTGATTGGTATCTCTAGCATTTCATTGATTATAATCACAGGACTGACAGGGCCAAAAACCATTCCTCCCACTCAACCCATTCTCAATACCCAAAGCAATTAACATATGGATACATCTTGCCTCATCAAAGAAGTACGGGAGTAAGGATGACTAGGAGGGAAAGGGAATTTAGAAAGAGCAGAAGCTGCAGAAAAGAGAAGGCAAGAATAGGCTTAGAGGAAATACTGTGAGCCAGCTATGATTTAGAGGTGAGGGAAGGTCGAATGAACCAAAAAATTTGTGTTGGAGAGAGAGAATGCAAATATTAGCCCAAATCAAGGAAACTAAATAAAACATTAGAGAAGGGCTAAAATGAGAAGAGACTGAAGCTCTGCAATAATTGAAAGGGACAGAGTGGCCATGAGAAGAGGACTCTTCCTGATCTTAAAGAGACTTAGTTAAGGAGGCACAAGTTGAACATCGTAATTCTGCACACCAATGCCAGAATTGCCTCTCCCAATGACAAATTTGTCAGCTGAGCACACAGAGTCTTTTTGTAATAGACGATAAAACACCTGTTAACTACTTTTTAAAGTATAAATGGGGTTTTCTTGTTGTTTTTGTTGAATTCTGAATAATTTCTTTAATAAAAGCCAAGACAACAGAGTCTTACTACTTAAACTATTTAAATTTGTGGAAACAAAATATTTCTCAAACTCAGCAGATGGCCAAAATTGACACTTTCCAAAGAGCTTGGGAGGGAAGCGGGAGGAAAGGCCCAGCAATGGTGAAGGGAAAAGAGCCCCATTTTAAATAAAAGAAATTCAGAGTTGTAGCCCCAAGTGCTGCCACTATGTCTGTGACTTTTGGTGAGTTGCTTTCCCACTGTCTGTTTCTGTTTCCTTATTCACTGCAGAACAAGTCCTTACCTTTCCTACCAAACCTTAGTGTTAAATGTAATAATCCTCGAGAAAATTATTTTAAGATTGCAAAGGACTATGTACAGTATCGACAAAACTTACCGATAACAAATCTTGCCTCTTTTCTCTCTCCTGGCCCTTCAGGCCTCTGATTCTCTGAATTCTTGCAAAAATTCATGAATTAGCCATATGTATATACATGCTTATAAATTATCATTTGTTTTACAGTTATTCCTTTTGAAATATCTAACTGCAATTTTCTCCCAAATTTTCAGAATATGAGAATCATCAATATCATCAAATAAAAAATAAATTTTTGTCAACCTGGGAAAAATGTATCATTTATTAATGAAACTGCAGGCTCTCAATTATTCATATTTTTTATTTCTTTGCTTATCCTATGCATTTATTATTTATTGATAAATAAAAGGACAGGCACTTTATCTTTGCTATACACTATTTGCATTGGAAAAAGCCACTGAGCCTTTGTTTTTGAATCTACATTATTAGCAAAGTGTTCATCATAATAAAAACTGATATATATGAGCATTGACATGTGTAATTATTTAAATAAATAAAAATATAATACTTTCTAAACTCATCAGATGGTTGAGTCCAGCACTTTCCAAATAGCTTGTGTAAATACGTAATCCAGGTGGTTTTCCTGAATTGTTTTATTTGTTCCTCATAGTGCCCCTAAGTGCTCTTCTGCTTTCACTTTTGATGAAGAATTTCAACTTCTTTTTCAGAAGTATGATTCCAGAGTCTTTGCTCTTGGCCACTACCCTGTGGTCTGTATGGAATTAACCTTATCATGATTCTTGCATGTGAAGTTGGGCGTTGTTTCCTTTCTAAAACATGATGCATGTTTTCTCCAGCATCTGGCACACATAGTTTGTAGTAATCCATAGGTACTTAGTAAATGATTATTACATAAATTTATTAAACTTTTATATACGGTCCTTTGTAGGGACATGGATGAACCTGGAAACCATCATTCTCAGCAAGCTGATAGAAGAGCAGAAGATCAAACACCGCATGTTCTCACTCATAGGCGGGTGTTGAACAATGAGAACACATGGACATAGGGAGGGGAGCACTACACACTGGGGTCAGTTGGGGGGAAATAGGGGAGGGATGGTGGGGGTTGGGGAGCTGGGGAGAGATAGAAAGGGAAGAAATGCCAGATGTAGGTGATGAGGAGGAAGGCAGCAAATCACACTGCCACGTGTGTACCTATACAACAATTTTGCATGCTCTTCACATGTTCCCCAAAACCTAAAATGCAATAAAATAAATAAATGGGGGAAAAAAAAACTTTTATATGGAAGTTTCTGAGTTTAAGGGGAGTGACCAATTAGGTAACAGGGCAACAACACCCATTAAAACAAACAAACAAACAAACAAAAATCACATAGACTTGGCAGTACACATAGACTTGGCATTCGGTAATTCAAGGTGAACACAAATGTCTTTTCTTCATTCAATCAACGTACATTTGAGTTTTGAGACATGAGTTAGAATTAGCCAGGATAGGGAATGGAAGTCTAAGCAGACAGAAGCACTGGTGCATAGGTGGGAGTTTTCTGTAACAGTTAAGTTTTGAAAGTAATGGGAACAAAAGTGAAGAATGAGATTGCAGTTTTAAGCAGGAAGAAGGCTAGACTTGCTATGTGATATACAAGAAAAAGGCCATTAAACCTGTCCAGGGGACAGAGGATGGGCTTAGAATGAAGGCAGCAACCTCAGGGGGAAGGGAGAAAAGGTGTGAGAATGAATAAAAATATATACATTATTTAAAAAAGAAAAAAAATAGACATGGTCAGAGGTAGGAAGAAAATTGGTTTACCAAACAGCCAGCTATGTCCCCCAAAATGCTGAAGAATCACTGCTTAGTAGCACACTACTTGGCTTGTCTCCAAATTAAATTTTGTAGTCTTTCTTATTGCCTTATTAATTGCCCCCTGCTCTTTTCTTAGCAGCATAAGGCAACATGAATTTCAGACACTAAAATTCAAAATCCAGATGTGTAGAAGAAATATCACCAACTAGAGCTTCAACAAGTATTAAACTCCTACTAAACATATTTAATTTAGAATTAATAAGGTGATAGTATGGAAATTAAATCCCCTATGATTGTCAGGGAAGAGCACCTATTGAGGTATAAATATATGAAAGATAAATCTACTTGCAATGTAATTAATTCAAATCTGCAGAACCAATAAGTGTGTGATGGTGTTCTTATTATTACATTACACTTGTGAGAAATGCTCAGGAATTTAATTACCATTTACTCATACAACTAAAGAAAATGAGATATTAAGCATGCTATCTAATTAACTAGCTATAGATTGCTTGTTAAATAAATATTAAATGTATAAACACTTGAGACTAGCTTGAAAGTGTTGCCCTAAGTAGATATCCATTTACTTATGAGTTTTCCCACCCAAAATAATGTAATTTTACACAGTAAAAATACACAGATGCTTCCAATGGAGGTTACAGTGTTTCCCATATGACTGTTTTCCTTTTCGGCTCAATTAGGCCTTTGTCCTCACCTTTTCGAAATTTAAGCTATAGTTTAAACTATGAGATCACATGTATTATTCAAGTCAGTTTTTACAACACTCTGGTCAGTTATCTTAGGGTGTCAATATCTCCATTTTACAGATATGGCTACTGAAATGTGGACATGTTAATTTGTTCCTATGTCACACAGCAAGTCAATGTTGCATGCTTTATTATTGCAGCATTTCTAATACCCTCTATCCCTACGAATCAGTCATAATGATCTTGATGTAAATCAAACATAATTCCTCTATTCAAGACTCCTCAATGACCTTCCATATCATGAAGAGCAAGTGCTTTAGCTTTTAAGGCTCTTCATGAGGTGCCAAATGCTACCATTCTCTCCAACTTCAGATCCATCACACATTTGGCCTCGTCTCCTACCAGCTCTCCCCTTTACTTTATCTATGCCTGGTGCCCATGTTTTCACTGTTCCTGGACCATTGTAGGCGTGCTCCAGCATCGAGACATTCATTCATGCTGTTTTTTCTTATTCTTTCAGTTGCTTCCTATCTCTGCTCAAATATGACCTTATCAATAAAAGGGAGTTCAAAAAAGTGGGGTCTTATTTTTATAATCCCCCTCCCTCTAACTTGCTTTATTCTTCTTTGATCATAGCATCTATTACAAATTTGGCATATTTATTTGTCACTTGTGTGGCACCCCCCACTGAGCTGTAAATCCACAAGAGGAGAAATTCACATTTGTTCATTTCTATATCCCTAGCACATAAAGTAATGATGCCCAGATATGGCTTATTTAATGAAAAATAAAAGAACACTTCGTTAACAATGGCATCTATGCCACACGAGAAGGTTCCAATTTGGTCACAATAATCCCAATTTCTACATTTTTCAAAGTTCATGTTGAGCATGAAATGGGACTGGCTCTTTGCTTAATCTTTTTCTTGGATCTTCACATAGACCCTGATGCACATTAATGATAATTTATATATTCCTCGAATCAAGTTTTTGTGCATTCTGTTAACCAACTATTTTTTGAGATTTTCATTACATACTCTCTCCAATTCAAGAGAGTACAAATTCAACCAATTACTTTAAATACCACCTGAGATTGCTTAAAAAGAAATTCTACTAGTCTAGGATTTATTTATGATGTACCACTATGTTTTTGACTCTGAAAATTTATGTCATCTTTTTAGGATAGATCTCAGAATCTTTCTTGTTAAGATGGAGAATTGGAATGTGTGATCACTAAGATCACTTCCAGGAAATGGACAGATACTTTGCAAACCAATATTTAACTTCATGGATGTTTCTAAAGTATTGCCTAATATCTTAAAACATCTAATATCTTATTAATATGTTTCCCATTCTGTAAAATAGAGGTGATTAATCCTCTAGGAAAAAAGTGACAAGGTCTATAAAAATGCAGGGTTTTGTTTTGTTTGTTTTGTCTTATCTCAGTGTGTTGATTAGCATCTTTGAATGATATGGGTTGGTAGCAGCAGGATAGTCTTGAAGGCTTAAATAAAAAGGAATTCAAGATGTTAAAGAGATTAAATCAAGTGTTAGACATTTTTGTGGTAATTAGATTAAAAGCGAATGTAAATGGGACTAACAGTTGTTTCCATATATCTGAAAGGCTGATTTAGTTAAGAAAGTTGTGTTTGTTTTTGTTTTTTTCTTCATTCCAAGACAGTAGAAGAAGTACCAATGAGAACTCAGATGGCATATGGAGAGTCTACCTTGGCATAAATACAATAAACATATTTGTCTGTATATAACAGTTTAAACATAAAACTGAATTAATTCTACTTAGAACTTAGACAATAAGGTAAGAACAAAAAGGCTCACCATTTTCTAAAGATGTAGAAAAACACATGGATGGAAATATAACAAGAATTTGTAATTATGTTGCAGAGTTAACAATGGGAAACAAAAGCAGACCATAAATAGGAAATTGTTTATAAATAATTATAACATGTAGAACCACAGGCAGATGAAGTGAGAGATGAATCAAGCCTTAGTGAATTTCACATATCTAGAGGATATTTAAATGAAAGTTGAATGATATTTACTTGTGATTCTGTGAAGATTATTTGAGCCGAAAACAAGATTTATTGCCTATAAAGTTTCATCTAGCCCTCGTTTTCAATGAAATTACAATTACAATTGATTTTACTTGAGAAATAATGAATGCCTAAAATTTACTCTCAAATAGTGTAGCAAATAAATATGAACATGAGGATAAATAAAAATAGACATATAACTTCTTTTTAATAATCTCAGATGATATTTGAAGTAATTTGGTTACATTTAAACTATCTTGAATTGGAGAGAGTATGTAATGAAAATCTTAAAAGTAGTTGGGTGATAGAATGCACAGTAAACTTCATTCAAGGAATACATAAATTATCATTAATATGTATGAGGGACTATGTTAAGATCCAAGAAAAGAAAATAAGCAAAGATCTAGACGCATTTCTAACCATGTATTATGTTATACTATTCAACATAAACTTTGAAAAATGTACAAATTGTGGTTATTGTGATCAATTGGAACCTTCCAGTGTGGCATGGGTGCCATTTTTGACAGAGCATTAATTTATTTGTTCACTAAATAAGCCATGTGCCAGCCATTGTTACTTTATTTGTTGGTGATATAGTAATGAACAAATGTGAATAGAAAGAGAAGATAGGGATACAATAACAATATAGTAAAATTTTAATTGGCCTATCTAGGTGAAGTGTGTAAAGATAGTCACTGTACTATTCTTTCAACTTTTCTCTAGTAGAAGTTTCCTTATAATTTTTGCAAAATAAATAATAAATTAAAACAGTGTGTTTAGGGATGGCCTTCCTAGATAGCAATAGAGAAGGAAACATGGGGATATTGAGCATCTGTTAATTCTCAGTGTATTTTTACTGAAATTTAAACAAACTTTAGATTGATAATTAATGTCCCTTTCCCTCAAAGATCCCCAGAACTTGTTTAGTTTCTATTTTTTCCTCAAAACAGGACTTCTCTATTAGTTCCACATGTACATTTTCCATATTTTTCCAACCTCTGTAATTAAGAATCCTAAAGAATTGTTTCCTTTTTAGTTCATTTTTAAATTGTGAACAATGTAAATTTTGGTTGAAAGAATAAAAAAACTGGTTGATTCAGGGCTTCACTCTTGCAAATAAGAATATAACAAAGAAAGAATAAATAACATCATGTTCATACAGCATATTGAGGGTAAAGTTAGTTGGAACTTAGGATCATTCCAAGGTGACACAATGAGGTCTTTCAGTAGCTAAACTATGTAAGACAGTATAGGGAGATTATATTTAAATTTCTCTACCTTCGGTTGTATGATTGTGGCCTTCATTCTTTATCGACTTGGTTAACTAAAACTGTCATCTCAGAATCATTTTCTCTGTGTAGTTTCAAGTTAAGGTTGGGAAGAAGAGAAATTTATAAAAATGATTTTGTCATTTTTTGAAACTTTTTATTTTAGAATAACTTTGGATTTGCAGAAAAGTTGCGAAGATACTATAGCAGGTCATCATATACCTTTTACCTGGCTTTTCCTATTGTTATCATCTTATAAAGCCATGGTACATATGTCAAATCTAAGAATGACTATTTGGTATAATACTATTAACTATTTGGTGCAATAATCTTCACTGACCTATAAGCTTTTTTTTTTTTTTTTTTCGATGGGGGAGATCTGTTTTTTTTCCCTGTTCCAATTTGCCACCCCAGATACCATATTACATTTAGTTGGCATATCTCCTTAGACTCCTGTGATCTGTAACAGCGTCTCAATTTTTCTTGTTTTTTATGAACTTAATAGTTTTGAGGAGTAGTAGTCAGGTGTTTTGTAGAACACCCCCCAAACCGAGTTGATGTTTTCTTATTATTTGACTTGGGTTATAATTTTTTGGGAACAAGAAACATAGAGGCAGGGTGCCTTTCTTATTATATTATAGCAAGGGGTATATGCTTATTACTGATATTTTGAAATGTTTCATCTGTTTAAAATGGTGTTGGAAAGTTTTTTTACACCATAAAGTAATTATTTGTCTCTTTTCATACTCTGTTCTGCGCATGTGAGTCAACAATCCCAACCCACACTCAAGAGGAAGGAAACTAAGCTCTGCTTCATAGAATAGGAAGAACTACATATTACTTGGAAATTTTCTGATAAAAAAGACTTTTACTTTCTCATTAATTTGTTTATTTATTTAATCATTTATTTCTATGAGCATGGACTTATGAATATTTATCTTAATTTTGGATTTAAATTCAATATTTTCATAACATTTTATTCCTTGGATATCCCAGAATTCACCATTGGTGACTCCTCTGTTTGGTTTCTCTCTCTTTTTGACAAACTACTATCTGTTTGTTGTTGTTGTGTTTTTGTCATTTTGGCACCTCTTTGCTTTCTAGTAGTCCAAGATGTTGCAGGTTTGTCTTGCTTGTATCTTTCCAGTTCCCAGTCTAGAGTCAGCCATTTTTCTAAGAATCTCTGGTTCCTCTTATTTTATTTTAGAGCGCATACCATTTTGAATGCTAAAATGAAACAGAGGCCATTATTTTCTGAAATTCATTGTAGTCAGATGCAATAATGCACAGATCTCAAGAGGTGGACAAAAAGTTCCAGATTATTCTTTTTCTCCTCTCTCCTAATTTTTTTTTTTTCTGACTGATTATCCTGTTGCACAACAGCAGCTTCAGGACCAACAAATCCCCACAGATCTTCCAGCAAGATTTCCGTTTGCTGTCCCACCTCAGAAACTGAACATAGCCAATGACTCTTTCTCTGATTCAATTCCCTTTTTGACCTTTCACTTCTCCAGTTCCTTTCCCAGCTGGAAAATATTCTATTTTTGTGATAATAAAACCTATTCCATAATACTCATAATGATCCTGCTCCTAGAAAGAGTTCAGGCTAGAGAAGTAAAAATTTATCTAAAGTTGTTTCTCTCATCTGACTAAATATAAAGATATTGATTACCCTGAAGCCAATATAACATTGGACACTAGTAGTACATAGAATGTGGTGGAAAAACAGGTACTTAAATTGTCGTCTGTAGTCACGTGCATTTGAATGCTAATAAAATATTTTAGTGGAAATAAATAGTATCATAGGATTGGTTGATTTCCTCTATGTGTGCGTAGAAAGCTTGAAAGAAGAAAATGATGATTTTAAATGGCCAGGTCAACATCTAAATAAGGAACAAGAAATTTTCTGTGTTTGCCCTAAATGCAACTCTTATATTCTACAGCAAATGGTTTAGAATTTCAGGAAATTAAACCCAAACTCTAATCATTTGAGGACCAAATTTACAACATAAATTAAAATTACAACTTGATGGAGTCTCATGCTAAAGTTATGGCATTGATTGTCTGATACCTTGAACACTGGAATGGACATGATATAAAATTTTAAAGAAACTAAGCACTTTGCCCCCCATGTTTTGACTAGTGTTCCCCTGTCTAAGAAATTAGTTCACCGTTTTCTAAAGAAATAAGGTAATTTTTCTGCAGGCAGGGGACTCTGGCTCTTCCTTAAAATCAGTGCTTACCAGATCTCCTTTCTTCCAAAAATACAAATAGGCTCAATTTCCATCAGGCCCTAAGGGTTTGTACACAAAGTATGACTCACGGGACAGCAGCATACCTACCAAAATAATTGCATAATTTTGTCTATTCATCTATGAAGAAACTTGGGGTTTCCTCAGTTCTGAAATGCATAGTTGAAATGCCACTGGCTAATTCTCCACATTGATGTCTCTGAAATGCAAGATATTATAGCAGAAAAGGGTAAGTTGAAGTCTTTAGAACTACCTTTTCTCTATTTTAATATTAAAGCAAAAGCAAACACGCATTTCTGGAAGGATTGCAGAGATTAGAGCCACACACACACACAAAAAAAAAATACCCACAAACACGAACTTGAAGACTCCTGCCATGTCTATTCACCATGCCTGTTTGGCCTGCGTAGACCACAGATAGATCTTACAAACTAACAACAGATGACCCTAAAACTTATCAGGTGGTTATTCTCACCCTAGCTGCTTTTAAAACTGGCTTCTTTGCTGGAGTCAATGTCATTCTATGTCTCAAAGTTTTAACCATACTAGTCTTCATCTTCATGAGATCAAGCTCTCATTTCAGTCTGCTTTACCAACTGTTCACCCTTCCTAGAAAATGTCTCCAGATGTTATGTAGTTTTCTGCCTTAAAAATCACTGTTGTATTCCACTTCTTTGTAATATGCAGCAGATGATACCAACCTGTTTTCCTCTGTTGGAATGCTGATTTTTCTGACTCATTGTTCCACACTCTCACTATTTTTACTATTGCATTTCTGTGCCTCAGCTTACCTACAAAATGGGTGCTTGGCACTGATTCTGATAGGAAACATCAAGAAAAAAAAAGTCAAGGCAATAAAACATGTTCAGTTCTGTCTCAGAACCAGAAATTATATGATATCATATCACCAAAACCTCAGACCAAACTTATGTGTTATTACTAGTACCTTTCTACAGGTAAGAATACTGTGGTACCAAGACTTTGAATGACTTGGTCAGAAGCGACAGCTAGCTACAAAGGATGCTCATTTGTTTGATGCCAGAGTTTGCTTCTTAAGCACCATTTTCTCCTTTTTAATGTTGTGGGTTATTCAGTCTTTAAACTCACAAAATACTTCTTAAAAACGTATTTTCCCTTGTACTGTTAGGTTTTATTACAAAAATTGAGTTGAATACAAATAGGTTTAAATCCCTGCGTTGAGTCACATTGAATAGAATAAAAAATAAAGGGCCAGGTGTGGTGGCTCAAGCCTGTAATCCCACCACTTTGGGAGGCTGAGACAGGCAGATCATGAGGTCAAGAGATCGAGACCATCCTGGCCAACATGATGAAACCCCATCTCTACTAAAATACAAAAATCAGCTGGGCACGATGATGCGCACCTGTAGTCCAAGCTCCTCGGGAGGCTGAGGCAGGAGAATTGCTTGTACCTGGGAGGCGGAGGTTGCAGTGAGCCGAGATCGCGACACTGCACTCCAGCCTGGCACCTGGCAACAGAGCGAGACGCTGTCTTAAAAAAATAAAATAAATAAAGGCAACAAAAGTGGAAATTCCACTTTTCTTCACTGCTGATATTATATTGAAAAGAGAAATAAACCTATTTTTTAGAATTTCTTGGAAAAAGTATATTACATACTTGACCTATATTTCCTTGGCCACCACATCTGACAAAAAGCCTAGGTTATAAAAGTCAGAATTCTTTTCTCCCCTCCCAGTCCTAACATTGTGAATCCAATTTGCTCTGGGAAACTGGGTAGCTTTGAGAACTACCTTCTTTTCTGCCAACAATATATTATAATTTCACCAGCTTCTTCTTTATCGGAAAAAGGATTTGAAAGCAAATGTAACTGTTTATCAGGTAAATAATTACAAATTATGAGAAAGTGCTCTAATAAAATAGTAGAAAATCCCTTCATGCTACATGTATAACAGCATCATGTAGAGCACATTCCACCCTCCACCATTTCTACCACCCCCTTACCATGGCATACATGCATACACACACACACACACACACACACACACAACACAGAGAGAGAGAGAGAGAGAGATTTCCATGGTATGGAGGTGAAGTCTTTCATTCAGAGTAATGACATAAAAGATGGAGCCATTGAAGTTTGAAAGGGACGGTTATTTCATTACTATTATTACTATTAATTGCTTTGGCCACTTAATTGTATTCATTTTGGACTTGCTGGTGGCAGTGCTGTTGATTTTGTCAATGTCTATGGGCTGTCCGTTTTGCACCAAAATTATTGATATCTTCATTTTGACTTGTGTGATTCTCTTTCCCCAGCGTGGATGAAGCATGCACAGTTTAAGTCTTAGCTGTGGTGCTAAATGCTTGACATTCATGATCGCATTTAATTATGGCAATTAATCCCCAGAATGTACATGCTACTTAGCTACTCTTATTATCATTTTGATGATGAGTATACATGGGCCAAATATACTGAACTCTTTGCTCAAGATTCAGTATTTAGTAACTGTTGGAAAGTGGATTGAAACTTGGGCCTGTTTGTGCTTGTAATTACTGCCCTTCATTCATGTAACTTTTCTCTATTATTTTAACTAATTATTCTCTTTTTACTGCTGCTTTACTCCCTAACACTCATCTATCTTAACTATGTATTATCATGTGAGACCCTTCACCTAAGAATTCAATTAGTATTTTGTTTGCTAACACACAACCAGTGTGAGATGACATGTCTGAAACAGGGAATACTCTAAGTAGTAAGCCCTTGTATTTATTGGCAAGAATTACATAAAGGAGATATGTAGAACTAAAATGTTTAGCAATGACATAGGAGTGATTGATCTTCATTTGCTGTGGGGCAATTGGGGGAAGCTTTTCAAAGCAGGTGGCATTGGAAATGAGCCTTGAAGAATAGATAATGATAATAGCAATAACAATTTGTAATGCTCAGGAAGGTGTAAAAGGTGGATAGATGAAACAGAGGTAGGATGTGTTTAAAAGGGCATTACAGTGCCCTTCTAAACGAATAAACACACACAAATATTCTCACAATGCTGAATTTCCCAATATGTTTGTCATTTAACTTCAGGTCTTTGCAAGTTCGTTTTTATAAAGTTAAATGCTGAAAATCAGAAAGCTGTCAGGAGTGAGGGAGAGAAACAATGACATCTCTCCTGACCCAGCCTATGCTTGAACACACAGATGGGAGAAAGTACATGCCGATTGTTGGCTTGAATGCTGTGCAATGAACCAGAGAGGATGATCCAGTGCGACAGCCTGGAATGTGTCAGAGGGGATTAGGGATAGAGGTCAAAGGTGGCTCGGAGTGCCTCACCAGCTGACAGTTCTGGAACAAAGGTCTCTAGCACACAGCCCCATGAGATGCCCAAGAGGCAGTGGGCTCTACAGGATAGCCAGTGACTGCCACAGCAGATGGGGAGGCCCTGGCAGTGGATTCCCAAATGTGCTCAGTGTGTTTGACTAAAGGCATAAGCATGTTGGTATCACTGGCTTTTGTTTTTTTTTAAGGGGAGTTATCAGTTGCTCTAAATTAACTAGACCTATTTTCACATCCAAACTGTGAAGCAAGACTCCTCCCAGAAAAACCTAGTGTCTTTTGGTTGAATTTTAAAAAATTAGTTTCAAATGCTGATCATCTCACCTTATACAACCTAAGCTGCTTATGGAACAAAAAAAAAAAAAAAAACTTTGTGGAGGAGGAGATGGAATTTTTGGCACATTCTGGGGGTGGCAAATGGTGAGTACTTAGATTTGAATGCCATCACAGCAACCTGTCTATATTTGGCTACTCTTCAACAATTTGTCTTTATCAACTTCGTGCTTGCACTGAGGTGGAAACTTTCCTTTCTCTCCAGCATCCATACACACTGTGATTCTCTCCCTCTCACTCAAATGCTCCAGAATTTAGGAAAATATTCCTTACCATGTTAATGTTTATGCTTGGTGAGTTTCTTTTTAATTTTAGAAAGGGGGGAATGGTCTCTGATCTAAGAAAAATAGAGTAAGGCAACCAGCACAACAAAACAGAAGTAGAGAGGAACATGCCTCCCCACACAGGCTGTCTTAACCCTGAAACTAACTGCGTGGTGCTTCAGCCTCACACAGATTCTAAATTACTGGTGCCTGCACAGACAAAATGTCAAGATCTGCCCTTGCTTTCCAACTCAGTTTAGTTATAGGTGCAGCCGTTTCTGAAGGTTTATTTTTGTTTTCTTTTAATATATACTTTTTGTTCATTTTGCTGCTTTTTAACAAGGAAATAAGAAAAGCAAAGACTCAATTTAGCAATTCGCTATTAGATGCCATTAATTATTAAGCATTTTGTAAGTGTTATCTAACTCGTTTGACTGAAGTCTTTGGTGTTAAAAAAAATTAGTTATGTTGAATGTTTTATGTGATTAATTATGAAATAGAACATTTATGAATTGACAAAGGACCTCTCTTTATCTATATATACATAACAAAAATATAGCAAAGTTTTGTAAATGTAGGAAATGTATACAAATGCATTCACACATACCCATGCCTTTCTCATATACACATGACTTTACGAAGTTATATGGGACATATCTGTAGTCTTAGATTTCTTCAATATGGACTGCACATTCATTATAAGTAAAATAATTAGAGATTATATAACTCAATTCAGGATTCCTTCATGAAGTAATGGCCTAAAATTAAAAGTCCCAAACTCTCAAGGCATGATATCTTGGTTATCCTGATGTACAGCTAGAGTCTAAAAACAACAACAAGTGCTGGGTGCAGTGGTTCATGCCTGTAATCCCTTTGGATTAAAGCACTTCGGGAGGCTGAGGCAGGTGGATCACCTGAGGTTGGGAATTCGAGACCAACCTGACCTACATGGAGAAACACCTTCTCTGCTAAAAATACAAAATTAGTGGGGCATGGTGGCACATGTCCGTAATCCCAGCACAGCTACTCTGGAGGCTGAAGCGGGAAAATCCCTTGAACCTAAGAGGAGGAGGTTGCGGTGAGCCTAGATACCGCCATTGCACTCCAGCCTGGGCAGCGAGAGCAAAACTCCGTCTCAAAACGAGAACAATAACAATAGCTTTTCTGAGAAGTGAAAACAGAGGCAGAGAGTGGAAGTGGTGCACCAATGTGTATGTGTACCTACACTTAATCAAGGTACTAGGTGCTTGTATCATCATATTCTTTTTCTAAACCTCACAACATCTAATTTTAAACATATTTCTTACACACAAGGATACTGAAACAAAGGGGATTTAGGTTAATGACCACACACAGAGTTTGTAGGTAACTGGGATTCTAATTCCCACAACAACTGTCATGGGCTTATTGACCCTTGCTATTTTCCCAGTGAATGGAAAAGTCCTTGAGATATGAACCTAATGAGAATTAGCCACTATTGTCAAGACTTGTAGCATCTAGCAGAGCTGAAAAACCAATCATGTTAACAGTATCTGTTTAAAACTTTATTATTGGACTTCAGCAGGGAAAATTCAAAGGAAATTCCTTTGAATTCAAAGTACATAGTACTTACTGTTAGGAAAAATGTTTATGAGTAGGTAACGGATTTCGGGGGGCAGGGAAAAACATATGGAAAGAAGGAATTCCAAAGAAGAGAAAATACAGCTTTATGCCTTGGCTGTGGAATAAATATTTCTATGAATTCTCTAGCCCTGTAGAGATGGCTACAGAATTCTTTTCCTCACTTTGCTTGGCATCTCTTTTTTCTCATTTTGCCAAACTCTAGCATAGTAATTAAGCCCACAGAGCCCTTCAGTGTGTTACATATGCACCCCTTCACATAGAGCTAGACAGCGTTGCATACCAGGGAGCCAGTGGTCCATAACTGGAGGAAACATCTCTGCTGTTGTGCCTTGTGCTGGGCACAGACAAGAGTCTCCATTCCCTTTTACATTTGCTGGCACAATATAAGCTCTGGCATATAATGGATTATGTTACGTATATCAAATTATGAAATGTACAATTCTTTTTAAATTTCTCTAAAGGGTGCCCTCATCATTTTTTATTCATTCTATGGCTATGCTAGATATAAGTTTATCATTTGAAATTCAAATGGTTATAGTTATAAACCTGCTGACTCGTAAAAACAGGAAATGTAGCATATATCAGAATCTGAAAGCAATGCCTGATTTGCTGAACTTTTATGATAATTTCAATAAGTTATTGAATTAACTCTGTAGTTTTACAAATATGCTTAAAAATGTTCAAATGGTTACAGCAAAGAATAACACTTTTTTTGGTCCTTTTACCCTACTTGGAAAATAAATTTCAGTTGACAGGCAAGTTTGAGATATATAGCCACTCATCAAAGAACAATAAAATTTGATTATTTACATTTTTGCAAGGTCTACTGGAAAACTAACTTAAACAGTTATTACCAATGTAGCTCTTACAGCTTTTCCATATTCAAAATGTCTATTGACCAGCATTTTTTCATGAGAAGTCTTTAGAATTAAATCTAAAATTTATGCAAAATGGTTCAGATTGATATAATTTTACAGGATTTCATTCTGACCATTAGAAAATGGAATTGGAAGGAGACGCGGGATTCCAATGAGAACTGAAATAGAAATGCATGTCAAAGACTATTTAGTATTTTGCTGACATCTGCACCACCACTGATTCTATTTATGTAAATACGAACCAATTGGATCACCATACAAAATTGCATTGAATTTGTCCCCCCCATCTTGATGTGTAAGCAGTTTGCTAGGTTTTGCTATCATTTTTAAATGTAGACGACTCAGGATCTCAGATTAAATAACTCCCTCCTTCAAAATTTATTACTTTTTTGTTGTCCAGGTTTTAATAGAAACAATGAGCTAATTCTGTATACCAGAATTAGGAACCACAAATTTTTACTTTATCTATAGGTTTGAATTTACTGGTTAACCACTAGTATGTACATCATTCGACAGATATCTCCCTCTGCATCTCTTAGTTAATGCATCTCTTAGTTGATACATATGAATATCACAAGACAAATTCCTACAAAATACCTCCTTTGCTCAAGACACTTTTCTTTACTTTTTTGGTGGAAGGGTGGGGTGTAGGGGGAACAAGTCTCACTCTGTTGCCCAGTCTGGAGTGCAGTGGTGCAGTCTCTCCCTCTTGGGTTCAAGCAATTCTCCTATCTTGGCCTTCTGAGTAGCTGGGATTACAGGCACCCACCACCATGTGCGACTAATTTTTGTAGTTTTAGTAGAGACCAGGTTTCATCATATGGTCAGGCTGATCTTGAACTCTTGACCTCAGGTGATCCATCCACCTTGGCCTCCCAAAGTGCTGGGATTACAGGCCTGAGCCACTGTACCCATGTAAGAAACTATTTTAAGAGGCAGAAGTAATTTGAGACCACCCTTTACCACTTAAACCCACTAGTATTTGTCATCTGTAAAGGCTGAGTATCCTTCTAATCCAATTTTTACTCTTTTAGATGCATCTAATAATAATATGTAAGTGAACAATGTAGAAATATTTATCTAAAATAAGTGGAAAGTTATATCAGCTGGACAAAGAATGTCATAGTCAAGAGAAAGGATTATTTAATGTATTATTTAACATAATGGGACATTAAGTTTATTTAAATAAGTTCAAAATTTGTCAAAATGGCCCCCGAAACAAATGACTGAAATTGATATGGTTTGTACATTTGTTTTCTAACTTAATCCTCACAACAAGTGTGTGAAGCAAGTAAGAAATTATTATTTATCTACATTATTCAGTGGAAAACATTTGGGTCCAGAAACTTTCACAAATTCACATTTAGCAAATAAAAGCAGAGAATGTCCATTTAAATCTGAATTTAAGATAAGCAATTAATAATAACTTAGTATATGTGTGTTCTATACCATATCAATATTTTGTTGTAACTAAAGCAAGCAAACAAAAATAACAAATATTTAAAAAGGATTTCTGTATTTCACATGGTGACCATCCACATAGTTAAATTAGAGTTATAAAATTCATAATCATATGTTTTTATTTAAATATCTGCACACTTTCTGTTGTGCCACCCTGGCTTAAAATTGTGATCTTAAGTCCTAACAACTTCCAGCCTCAAGGTTATATCAATGTCTGTGATTTAGATAATTAGCAAAGCAGAAACCGCGGGTATTAGACAACCAATACTGTCTTTATCCAGCGCAGAATTAAACATTCAAAGGGACACCTTTTCAAAATGGTCTCTCTAAGACATGATCAGATTACATTTTTCATTTCTAATTATCCTGTGTATGCTGTATGTACATTGTCGTTAACTAATATATTTGATTGGATTAGTACAGAATGTGAGTAAAAGAATTGGAGTCTAGGGGGGAAACCCACAATTACCTTAAAC
Organism: Cebus imitator; assembly: GCF_001604975.1. NCBI lineage: Eukaryota > Metazoa > Chordata > Mammalia > Primates > Cebidae > Cebus > Cebus imitator. The sequence continues at coordinate 3,721,547 of NW_016107466.1, read as the reverse complement.
CCATCCTTATTTCTTATACTGATTTATTATTTTTAATTTTATTCTATTTACTTATTATAATACAGTTTATTGACATTTAAGATATCCCATTTACAGCTGAAATAAAATATGACATCCTAAGCTACATGACAAAAGATTCTCTTATAATGGCATATTAATCATATTTTACCACCATGTTTTATTTGAAGAAAAAAAAAGGTTCATTTTCAGTAAAGCATTCAAAAGGACTATTCATAGAATGTGACTTTGATTATGTAATAAATGCTTCCACTTTATGTTTAGTATGAGTTTCTCATCTTTTCCCATATCATTTGCTCTAATATAAAGATACAAACCATTGTATCCTTAAAATATACCTTGATGAGACACATGAGCATTGGAAGGAAAGCAGTATTGTTTGGTGATAGTAATTACGGCTGTGGAGTCAGAATACTTGCCATCTGCATCCCTCTGATTTCTTCTTGTGTGCCTTTGGCAAGCTAGTAGCTTGTCTAAGTGTTATATGTTTCATATATGAAACAGCCATAGAGACAACACTCAGTACAGATTGTCTCTTACAGTCTCCACAACCACCCTAAAGGCAAACTATCTGGTATATAGTGAGCTAGTTATGATTGTGATTATTACTACCATGCTTTTATAGAGCAATGTTTTGTTTTTGTACTTTCTGGAGCTTCTTTGTTAAATTCTTTTGTGAACATTTCATTTATTTACTTACATTATTTCTTCCTTCTTCCATTCCTTCCTTCCTTCTTATTTTTTTCTCTCCTTCCTTTTCTCTCTCCTTCCTTTTTTCTTTCCTTCCTTTCTTCTTTCCTTCCTTCCTTCCTTTCCTTCCTTCCTTCCTTCCTTCCTTCCTTCCTTCCTTCCTTCCTTCCTTCTTTCTTTCTTTCTTTCTTTCTTTCTTTCTTTCTTTCTTTCTTTCTTTCTTTCTTTCTTTCTCTCTTTCTTTTCTTTCTCCCATCTTTCTTTCTCCCTCTCTTTCTTTCTTTCTCACTCTTTTTTTTCTCATTCTTTTTTTTGGGGGGGGGGTTTGAGAGTGTCCAGATCATTTTTTTTTTCCAATTATTTATTTTATTGCATTTTAGGTTTTGGGGTACATGTGAAGAACATGCAAGATTGTTGCATAGGTACACACGTGGCAGTGTGATTTGCTGCCTTCCTCCCCATAACCTACATCTGGCATCTCTCCCCTTGCGATCTCTCCCCAGCTCCCCACCCCCTACCGTCCCTCCCCTATTTCCCCCCAACTGACCCCAGGGTGTAATGCTCCCCTCCCTGTGTCCATATGTACTCATTGTTCAACACCCACCTATGAGTGAGAACATGCGGTGTTTGATCTTCTGCTCTTCTGTCAGTTTGCTGAGAATGATGGTTTCCAGGTTCATCCATGTCCCTACAAAGGACACAAACTCATCGTTTGTGATGGCTGCATAATATTCCATGGTGTATATGTGCCACTTTTTCCCTATCCAGTCTATCATCGATGGGCATTTGGGTTGGTTCCAGATCTTGGCTATTGTAAACAGTGCTACAATGAACATTCGTGTGCACGTGTCCTTATAGTAGAACGATTTATAATCCTTTGGATATATACCCAGTAATGGGATTGCTGGGTCAAATGGAATTTCTATTTCTAGGTCCTTGAGGAATTGCCACACTGTCTTCCACAATGGTTGAACTAATTTACACTCCCCCCAACAGTGTTAAAATGTTCCTATTTCTCCACATCCTCTCCAGCATCTGTTGTCTCTAGATTTTTTAATGATCGTCATTCTAACTGGCATGAGATGGTATCTCAATGTAGTTTTGATTTGCATTTCTCAGCATGGTACTGGTACCAAAAGAGAGATATAGACCAATGGAACAGAACAGAGGTCTCGGAGGCAACACAACATATCTACAACCATCCGATCTTTGACAAACCTGACAAAAACAAGCAATGGGGAAAGGATTCCCTGTTTAATAAATGGTGTTGGGAAAACTGGCTAGCCATGTGCAGAAAGCAGAAACTGGACCCCTTCCTGACACCTTACACTAAAATTAACTCCAGATGGATTAAAGACTTAAACATAAGACCTAACACCATAAAAACCCTAGAAGAAAATCTAGGCAAAGCCATTCAGGACATAGGCATAGGCAGGACTTCATGACCAAAACACCAAAAGCATTGACAACAAAAGCCAAAATAGACAAATGGGACCTAATCAAACTCCACAGCTTTTTTTCTCTTTCTCTGTTCTCTCTTCCTCTCTTTCTCTCTTTCTTTCTTTTCTTTATTTCTCTTTCTCTCTTTTCTCTCCTTTCTCTCTCCTTTCTTTCTTTATCTCTCTCTTTCTCTTCCTCTTTGTCTCACTCTCTTTTTTATTTCTCTTTCATCTATCCATCCTTTAACTTTATCAGAATATTTTATTTCTGGTTTCATTCTTTTTTAGATCAAATTCTGGCTTTATCTCTTCTGTTTATAAATACTACTAAAAAAAGCTGATGAACATAGTGAACAGGGTTCTTTGTTTGGAATCAGAAAACAGACAAACATTTTGCAGGTTCTAAATCTACTATTGATTACCTATTATTATGGGACATTTACCTAAGTTCACATCCTATTTTGCCACCTGAGAAACTACACATGTTATCTTGAAGAGCTGACGTGAGGATTGAAGATAAACTATTCTGGACATGGTAGTACTCAATAAATGCTATTATTTAGCACACAATGAGAAGAGGATTTACTTTAAAATGCAGCCTTAGAATCACAGCACTTCCACTAATTTTTCTCAACCCTCCTCTCCACCAATGGCAGTCACACACCCGCAAACTTTGTTAGATGCATATTGAATAAGCTAATGCATAATAAGTATCAACTACATAAAAGGAACTCAGAAATGCCAGTTCCACTCTTATACCTTCATTTCAATCCCAGGTATTTTCTAAATCCACAGCTAGCATGATTTGCATGGGATTACTTCTCCCTCAAAGGGTTCATACATCTAAACATCAGGAGAAATGGCTCACATTTAGAGTATGTCAGCAGCGGATTGTGTTTTTAGTAAGCAGAGGCAAACCACAGAATCTGCCTACAGTAGAAGCCTATGGTGTGGTGGTGACAACAATCACTCCTTCACTGGCATTCAGAGAAGAAAGCACTTGTCAAGATCAAAATGCTAATCAGAGCTTGCTGGGAAAGTTAGTTGTTCCCAGCTGCAGCCAAAGCAGCAGGTTGCTTGAAACAGCTGTATCATACTCTTAACTGGATTGTCTGTGCAAGAGTGATCAGAAAGTGTCAGAAATAAAACCAAGGAAGTAGGTGTAACATAAACAAGAGAATTACCACAATTAGTCCTAAAGAGCCCTAAATTCCCAGAAAACATTCAGGTATAATGGAAAGAATTAGGAAGGAGACAGACTGAACAGAGTTCAAATCTCAGTAACAGTTTTGCCTCTATGAGTCTCAGTAAATTATTCTGTAAAATGAAAATCTTAATATCTATAAGAAACATTTATAGGAATAAATTAAGCTAATGCATGTGTATTATTGCTATGTAAGTTGTTCCAGTGTTAGCAGCTTAAGACTGCAAACATTTATTATCTTATACAACTTTTGAGGTTCAGAAGTCTAGGAGTGGCTTAACTAGTTTCTTCTAGCTTGGAATCTCCCATGAGGTTTGAGTTAAACTGTTGGTAAGGGCTGGAGTTATCTGAAGCTACAGACTGGGGCTAGATGGTCTGCTCCCAAGCCTAGCCACAGGACTGTTTGCAAGAAACTATTTCCTTTCTGACTCTTAGAAGGAGACCCCAGTTTGCCATTATGGCTTTTCATAAAGCTACTGACAACAGGGCAGCTGGATTCTCCCACAGTGGACAAGGAAATAGTAAAAGAAAGACTCAGAAAGTGAGAGTGAAGGCATAAAGTAAATGAGAAAGAAGCAAAAGTTTTTATATAACCCCATCTCAAAAATCACTTCTGCTATATTTTTTTCTTCAACTTTTAAGTTCTGGGGTACACGTGCAGGATGTGCAGGTTTGTTACATAGGTAAACGTGCTCCATGGTGGTTTGTTTCACATATCAGCCCATCACCAAGCTATTAAGCCCAGAATTCACTAGCTATTCTTTCTGATGTCCTCCCTCTGCTTCTTCCCAACAACAAGCCCCAGTGTGTTGTTCTCTGCCATGTGTCCATGTGTATTCATTATTTGGCTCACACTTATTAGTGAGAACATTCTATTCATCACAAGTGTCACTAAGTCCAGGCCCCACTTGAAGGGAGGAGAAATATAAGACCAAGATTGTCCTAGAGATGGAAATTATTGGTCTACTTTAGAGGCTGTCAACACAAGGTGCCTAATACATAAGATAGTTTCAGTAATATCAATTGAAATCTGAAGGTAGCTTGCAAATGACTTCTTACAGTTTTAGTATAGAAAATAGCTACATTCAGTTTAAATTTTTGAGTTAATGTAAGTTTTTTATGGAAAGTTTAAGATTTATAGTAGATGATTGTTGAATGTTACTTTTACCTTTTTGCCCTTAAATCTCAATGTTTTTTGATGCTGAAATATTTTTGCAACACATTTCTTTGAATATTCAGTAATCTAACAATCTTAATGAACCTACTCATTCTCTATAACCAAAGAGAAAATAAACATTATTTTTATTTCACATGATGTTGGGAAAAAAATCAGTGTTATTCTAATGCACAAGTTTGAGGATGAAAAGAATGAAGATTGTCACAACAATAATGATTTTGACATTTAATGCTTGTTTCTATTTACACAAAAATCCTCACATTATAGCATAGTCTTTTTAACCCATGCATGTAGTAATATATATTGAAAACAGCAATTTTAAAGTTCAAATCCACATGCATGGATCTTTTAATATGTTTTCCTTTGTGGAATAGTTTTGGGTATGGATGCTGAGGCTGAAGGGCTGGATAAAATCTAATATAGTTGATTCCTTACAACCATGGTGTTCTTTATTTCAAGAAATGGCAGTACTTGTTTTTTTTTTTTACATTTTTTTTTCTTTTTTGAATAGAGATGGGGTATCGTCATGCTGCCCACACTGGTCTTGGACTCCTGGGCTCAGATAATCCCCCTGGCTCAGTATCTCAAAGTGCTGGGATTACGGGCATGAGCTACCAAGCCTGGCCAGGCAGCACCATTTTTTTAAAATTGTTTTTTAAATTATTTCTTAAAAATTTTGTGAGTATACAGTAGGTGCATATATTTGTGGGGTACATGAGTGTTTTGATACAGGCATGCACTGTGAAATAAGTACATCATAGAGAATGAAGTATCTATTCCCTGAATCATTTATCCTTTGAGCTACAAACAACCCAATTACGTTCTTAAAATTATTCAAACATATACAACTAAGTTACTATTGACTTTAGTCACTCTACAGTAGGTCTTAGTAATTCTTCCTATTTTTTTTGTACCCAAGGCAACACCATTTTAACATGTCACTCAAACCAGTACATGGAACTACTAGGACTACTAATACTCTTTCATTTTTGTTTCTGGCATCCAATTAATTACCAGATTCTGTTGACTTCATGTTTAATATATTACTTAAGCCTACCAGTTTCTCTTTTCTTCTTCTGTGCTACTTCAGGAAGAAAGAAACCACAATAAACTATATGGAAAATTCTCTAATGATTTCCTTTTCCTCTAACTCCATCTTTCATCTAGCTTCCATAGAGGTGCCAATTAGAACATTCTGAGACACCAGTTATATAAAATCCTTTGTAAGATAAAAAAATTCTAAATCTCATCCTAGACTATCTCTCTAGCTTCATGTTTTATAATTCCAAATTTAAACCCTCCCCACACACAGACACACACACACACACACACACACACACACACCCTCACACTCCTGGCTAATTGTGCAATAGCAAAAGAAAACTGGTTTTAATTTGATAAATTCACCTTGCTACCTTCTGCCTTCATTTGTTTGTATACGTTGTTTACTTTGGCTAGAATGTCATCTCCTTTTCCTCCTTGGTAAAATTGTATTCTTGTTTCAAAACCCCATTTTGATATTATTATTAAGCATTCTAAAAGTGCCTTCCCAAGACTGAAAGAGTAAGTAACTCTTTTCTCATTGCTAACGATATACCTTGTAAATGTTATACTACTGTTCTTTTCTTCTAATCCCATTCAATGGTAATATGTCAGCTCAAAGCCACTTTTCATATAAAAAAAATGAGCATCTAGGAGCCAATAGAGTGTTTAGCCTGACTTGAATATTTGAATGCAATAGATAGCCACACATATTACCAGTGCTACATTGAACTATGAGAAATTTTTGTCTTTAAAAGCAATAAAAATGGTCAAATATTTGCAGTTTTATATATTTTTATGTAGTATTTGATGAAGCTTCCTTTCATGATACACTGGAGTGTAATCCAGAGATGAGAAGAAACGTAATTTGAAGAAGAGTTAGGAGGTGTCTGTTACATTTTATGTGTTATCTTGTGAAAGATAAAATTGACTTATTTTAATGAAATTAGAAAGTAAATTATTAAGATCAATAAGCATAGGTTACCTAGAGATATATTTTGGCAAATAAAATAAAGTTTAAAAATATTTTGAAATAATACATATTTTAAAATATATGATGTATATTATATATAATAAATATTCAAAATAAATATAGGAACATAAATATAATGTATGTATATAGTGAATACCTCAAAAAAAATTAACAAAATACCTAAAAATACAACGTGCATGTATTTGTGTATTTGTGTGTGTGTGTGTGTGTGTGTGTGTGTGTGTCACGGCGTGGGTGCGTGTGAACTGCATTCAGTAAGGAGTTGGGTGGCACACGCCACTCAACTCTTACATATAATATACTACATTTTTATAATAAAGTGTAATGATCAGTATAATTTTCATTCTCTAAATACGTCTGAAATACCTTAAGGTGAGGAAATTTTTTTTTAGGGCTTACTTAATTTCAAACAGAATTTGGGGTGACAAATAAAAGAAGACAAACACCTCAGTGAATTCCCGTTCCAGTAAGTTCCAAGAAATTTCTTGGTAATCATAAAAGATACTTCCTTGCAGTGTTCATTTTATGAACTTTAAATGTCAGTCTTTCTCATGATAACCATATTAAAAACCACAAATCATTCATGTACACTCCAATGTATGCTGATGACTTGTCTACAGAGAACTAGTCAATACTGGTATCGTCTATATCTATATCTATAGATGTAGCTATACCAATCTACATCTATATGTTTAATGAAATGTATATATTAATATAATTCTAGTCTTAGCTTTATCCTTGTCATTCATGCATCAGCAGACATGCAATCTGGTAAACCAAACTACTGGAAAGTAGCCCAGTCCTGTCATATGGACGGGAACGTGTATTTTGTGGGGAGGGTGTCCTTAAGAACTATTTCCTCTTATGCCATTAAGCCATTTGGCTGCCCATCCATCCATAAACTACCTTGCAAACATTATTTCTCCCTATCTTCCTTCCTGAGAAGACTCTCATGCTGCTCAAAATTTTCCCAAAGACCTCCACTCCTCCTCCCCTGCAGGAATGCTCAGATTTGGCCAGGTACTCAAATCAATTTGCCTTTGCTTAAACCTCCAGGGGAGATGTCAAGCAGTGAGTCACTTTCCTGATGCCTGAGATTTTCCCAAATGTGTGACACAGATTCAATATTTCTGAAAATGAAGCATGGGTTTTGATCATAGTTTGTAGTAAATTTAATCTGTTCATTTCTTGTCAAGAGGTACCCTTGGGTTCCTTCAGGCTCAAGAATCACTTTGAAGCTGATGGATCATGCTTTGTCTATTCAATAAACATTAAGTTTCTTTTTTTTTTTTTTTTTTGAGACAGAGTTTTGCTCTTGTTACCCAGGCTGGAGTGCAATGGCGCGATCTCGGCTCACCGCGACCTCCGCCTCCTGGGTTCAGGCAATTCTCCTGCCTCAGCCTCCTGAGTAGCTGGGATTACAGGCACGCGCCACCATGCCCAGCTGATTTTTTGTATTTTTAGTAGAGACGGGGTTTCACCGTGTTGACCAGGATGGTCTCGATCTGTTGACCTCGTGATCCACCCGCCTTGGCCTCCCAAAGTGCTGGGATTACAGGCTTGAGCCACCGCGCCCCGCCTAACATTAAGTTTCTAATATGTTTATTGCATGATATTAGAAGCTGTGGGCAATGCATATATAAATAAGATATGCTCCATGATCTTAAGAAGCCCGTAAGCTCCTGTGGATAATACAGGTTATTTACTGGTACTATAAGTCTTTATAACCTATTAACCTACTGCATAATGGACAGTAAATAACTGTTGAGTAAGTTAATGAAATACAGCAACAGAACTGTCATCATACTGTTGTGAAAATAGAGGAAGGGTGACGAATTTTAATGTTGTGGGGCAGAAAATACCCCTCTCTTGCAGTTCTTGAAATGTTAAAATCTTACTTACCTCAAGGCTCACAGTAACCATAAATATGAGAATGAAAAGTCCAAACAGGACGCTTTGCCTGAGCACAGGAGAGAAGTGGAAAAGGCTGTGATACATTTGGAAAATGGTGAGCAGATTGTGGGATTAAGGGTATGTATGTAGGGAGACATCAGGCTATTAGGCTAAATATAGAATCACAAGAGTACAACACCAACAAGAGAGACTAAAGACATTTTTTTAAAAAATGAAATAAAGCCCAGTTTCTTAACTCTATTCAGGGTAGTATACATGTTATTTCAAGAAAATATGTCATCATGGTCATTTTTTCACCTTCTCTTAGTGACCTGCTTTACTAATTAGGTCGTTATTTTCTTTAAAATTCTGATGCCTCACTGAAAAAATAGAATTCTTTTCTGCATTTGAATTCTGTCTCATGTAGATTTATTTTATTTTATTTTATTTTATTTTATTTTATTTTCTCTTTTCTTTTTTGAGATAGAGTCTCACTCTGTCCCCCAGGCTGGAGTGCAGTGAGACGATCTTGGATGACTGGAACGTCTGCTTCCCAGGTGCAAGCAATTCTCCTGCCGCAGCCTCCCGAGTAGCTGGGATTACAGGCATGCACCACCACACCAGGCTAATTTTTGTATTTTTAGCAGAGACCGGGTTTCAACATGTTGGCCAGGCTGATCTCAAACTCCTGACCTCAAGTGATCTGCCCACCTTAGCCTCCTAAAGTATTGGGATTACAGGCATGAGCCATTGTACTCAGCCTCATTTAGATTTGTTTCAATTTTGCAATGGCTATATTTAATAAGAATAATACTTAGAAAAAAGCTGTGGACAAGTATTCAAGAGACATGAATCTGTTTGAAGATTTACCATCTAATATTTTTTGGGCAACCACTTCTGTTATCTGACACTCAGTCTTAAATAAAAATTGGTTTACTGGTACACAAAGGCTCTTCTGGATATAATTTTCCATTTATCTGTGATCATTTGATGCATTTATATATTTCTATAAAAAGACACTCAAACACCAGTAGCTTAATTTATTTTCCTTGTTATGTTTCTCACCATCCTTGATGGTTCCCATCTCTGGGCCTTGTGTCTGTCACAAAGTTTGAGACATCATCATGGTGATCTCATATAGTCAATACTCTTCAAAGAAAGAAAGTATCAGAACTGAAATCTGTGTTCAACTAGTCATACCAATCCATCTTTAGCCTCCTCAAAATACAGTCAATTCCACCCTCTTTCTAGTTATAGCTAGTTGGACAAATGGATTTGTCATTTCCCTTTAAGGCTGTGCACTTCTTGAGGAAGGATTCCTTATTTAGCCAAATTAAGCAGTATCCAAATCAATCCCTTACATGGACAAAATCAGCATTTAGCTATTTGGATGAGTGGGTCTTTCTATCATGCAGATGAAAATTAGATCCATAGACTAATAATCCCCAATATATTTAAGTTTTAACCTTAGTAAGACTTTCTGGGGTCCCCTTGTCTTATGTATGTAAATAGTCAAAAATAGGTTTTTTTTGCCATTGAAAATATTTAGATGTGCCTTTGGGTTTATGTATTCAGCTTAGTTACCTCATAGCTGTGCATACAAACTAATGAACACGAAGTGTTCAGTGGCTCAGAGAATCGAAGTCACATACTTAACATGATCTAATGAGCAGAGTACTTCCATAAAATCAGGTAGAATTAAGAATTTACATGGAGAAATTCTTAGACAATTTAGTCCAATTTCTCACTTCATGTTGTTATCCCTATATAATTGTTTACTTGATATTTTGATTTGAAACTCAACATTTAGCTTTCTCTTGTGAATAGGCTTCAATGTTAATGTAGCTGGGCTTGGATTGTTGAATCCAGATCCTACCTGAATCCCACCTGAGGCAGGTATGTGACAGCAGGAACCATGTAGATATAATTTGGTATGGAACAGATGAGGCAGAAGCCAGGCGAGGGTAATTCACTGCAAGGAGATGAAGGAGATGTTAGTAAGGTTACTTCTAATGTTCATGTCATTTCTGCTTCTTTAACAACTGACACATTTTATGTTTCACAAAGTTTCCAACAGCAACATTGGCTTGGGGGCTCAGGAAAATCATTAAGCACTGCCATTTGTGAAAATTATAAACGGTGCTAAATGTTGCGTAAGCAATTTCTTCATTTGGAAAATAAAGGTATTATTAGTACATTCTTCAGAGGGAAAGTGTGAAGATTAAATAAGCTAATCAGTCTAAAATTTGCAGTGGCTCTGGGAAGTACAATAATGTGCTCAATTTTTCCTGTTGTATTATGCCACTTCAAATTATTTATGGAACACTCATCTGTGTCAAACAATTTGCTGGCACGGAGGGCTCAGCATACAACAAAAGATACAAGACCCCTGCATTTACAGAGATCATATTAAAGTGGATAAAGACAGACAATAAACAAAAAAGTGAGAAATAAAAATAAATAGGTAATGGTAAAGTCTATAAAAAGAAATTGAGATGATAGAATATAAGTAAGTGGCCATTCAAGGTCTTCCAGGAGAAATTAAACTTGATTTGAAATTTGATTGAACAGAAGTAAGTTATGTGATGTTAAAGGGGAAGAAGATTTCCAGTGAAGAAATATCTGGACCAAAATTTCTAAAGGAAGACCATCCTTGCAGCATTCTAAAACCAAAATGAAGCCACTGTGACTCGAAAGTAGTAAAAGAGAAGAGGGAATGAGGGCGATATGTGGAATGATAGAATATGATGTTATGAGTCATATATGTAAAGTTGGAGACCACAGCAATGAACCTGAGTTTTACTGGAATATAAAGAGAAACTACAAAGGAAGATATCACGGTCAGATTTAAATGTCTGTCTTTCTTTCTTTCTCTCTTCTTTCTTTCTTTTTTCTTTTTTGTTTTTTGGAGACAAGGTCTCACTTTGCCGCCCAGGCTGCTACGGGAGTAGAGTAGGATGATCATGGCTTACTGCAGCTTCCAACTCTTGGCCTCTAGGGATCCTCCCACCTTTGCTTTAATTTAAATTTCAGAATGATGGCAATGGCTTCTGAGCAGAAATCACAGGAAAGCAAATGTAAAAGAAGGGAGATGACTGATCTAGCAAAGGTGGGTAATGAAGTTGGGTTTAACTATATAGAATGTTAGCCATGGAAGTGAAAGTGATTACTGTAGAATAGCATTGCTCAATGGAGCTTTCTGTGATGATAGAAATGTTCTGTATCTGAGCACTGGAAATATAATGATCATGACTATGGAACTATCACTCTTATCATTTTTATTTAATTTTAACTAATTTAAATTTAAATATCCACACATGACTACTGATTTTTCGATTGAAGCAGACAACTCTAGAAAGTGACAGATTAGAGTCAAACTGACACACCTTCAGAGAAGTCCATGTTCTTAACCATATCCCCATAGCACATTACTTAAAAGGTGCAAAAGAATAATTTTGAGCTGCTTCTTTTATAACTCTCCCCAGGCTTCTTGTTCCACTTTAGAGGAGGCGATCAGCAACACCTAGAGAGTGCAAATCATGCCACCCACCACTTTCCCACTGTGGGTGCTTCTGCAGAGCCCGTGCTACCTTGCAATTCCCCTCTTGTTCATAGCATGTGGCATGAGGTGAGAAGGAGAAATACATTGCTTTCTAGGAACACTTAGAGATCCTGATAATGTGTTTAGTACGAAAGACCTGCTTTAAATTGTGAAGAGGTTGTATTTAAAACTGTCTCTTTCCAGTTGATTGTTAATTTATGGCCTCATTATAAGTGACAACAAATACCTTCTCTGGGATGGCAGAAATGCAATTAGATTGTCACAAACTGTCAGCAGTTGTATTTGGGTGTGATTTTTAATGCACTCTTTATGTAAGCCTCTACTGCTAATAATAATAGAAACACAACTTGTTCTTTTAAGGAAAGAGGAATAATGAGAATATTCTATTATATTAAGAGTGGGAGTTGCAGCAAAGAAGTTGCTGTAAATATTGGGGTTCACAAGATTATCCTTGCTTAGTGCCTCCATTCACTAAGAGCTCAATAAATATTTTAAGTGAAAAAAGAAATGAATAACAAAATAAAAAAACTCCAGAATGAGTAAATATTCAAACGGTACTCATTTACCTCAAGTAATCTCACTAGTTGATGCATACTTATTTCAATATTTCTCTCAAAACATGTTTGAGACTGCTTCTGAAAAATTAGACTCTTCTAGACGATAGTTAAGGGTAGACACAAATGATCGCCCAAGGTGGGTTCTTAGGGGCTCTGGAAATTTACATTAATACTGAATGACCATTGAACATCCATGGAGTGCAAACCTCACCCCTTTATAGGTGAACAAATTGCACATATTAGGGATCTGTGCAGCTGCCTTCTGAGCCTATGACCTTTTAAAATAAACACCCTCTCTAATGATGAGTAGTTAACTTGATAACCTTTGGAAAGAGCAAACATCCAGCTGCACATGGGTGAATAATGTGACTGTTGATCCATTTGGGGGAGGCTTTTTTTTTTGCTGAAAAGTGCAGTATGATTTTATACATATAAAACAAGCCCATAAACTAGAATGAGAAGAGATTTTCCAATGTTCTCTGAAACGTTTGCACTAAGCAAATGTTGTTTTGAGGGAACCTCTATAAAATAAAAACAACAACAACAACAACCAACAAACAAACAAAATATTTAACTTTGTTTTCTAAAGACCAATCATTTTGATAAAACTGAAATATCCAGGGGTTTCTTGACAGAAACCAACAATAACTGGGAATTGTTCTTTTGCAGAGAGACACACTGAAGAAAACACAGGTCTAACCAGCTGTTCTCACCTTTACAGTGTTCAGGAAACCTGTAGCTCACCAGTCCAGGAGAATAGCTTTTGGCTATATTAGTTAGTAACCAGCAGTAGCCCTCTTATTTATTTATTTTACAGATTCTTTGGTGTTACTTCAAATAATCTTTGATATAAGAGGAAAAGGAGGATGACAAATGCTTACGTTAGTTTCACTACACTTTAAGCCAACATTTTTCCCCAGGAAAAGGAAAAACAATGATGCAAACATCACTGCCTGCGCTTCGCTCATTTTCACATAATTTATTCCCTGAATACCTGCTGAGTAAGTGTGATGTGTCACGTCCTGAGCCAGATCTTGGCATGGCATCCGTATATGATAGACTTTTTGGTCCTTGCCTGCATGTAGATTTTAATAGATATATTGTTTGGGAGGGGAGAGATACTATCTCATTTTAAGCACAGTGCCGAGGAAAGTACCAGACTAAAAGCTTTTAATTCTCATAAGTAGTTTAGTCTTTATTATCATTCACTCAGGATTCATATACTGAATTCTACCCACACAGCTAGCAACGTTCAGATGACACTGATTATGAAAAAAAAAAAAAAATCAAACAAGAAAACAAATTGTTCTCTAAAGACCAAGACTCATGTCCAACTCTGATATTTCTGCTGGATGCCTTCTTCCCTAAGATCTAAATGTAGCTATCCAGTAGGAAGCAGAACATAAAATGGTTATCTCAAAATCAATATACCTAAAGAAGTATTTGAGTTTTGTTCTCCAAGTGTCTTCTTCCTCAGCCCTTGCCCAATAAATGCTATCACCACTTACTTAATTCCTCAAGCAGTAATACCTGATAATTACTCTTATTCCCTCCTTTCGTTACCTCCCCACATCCTATTCCTAAATCATATTTTGAAATAATCTATTCTTCTCCACTTTCATTGCTGCTATTCCAGTCCACACTACCACTGTCATCAATCTGAACCCCTATCATAGTCACCATATTGATCTTTCTCTCCCACCCTTGTCTTGCCATAAACCATTCAACATGTAGCAGATAAAGGGATAGCAATAAAATAAATTTTTCTGAAAATAATATTTAATCATCTTCTCTTGAAGTTTTATTTAAAATTCAAAAACTCTTAGCCATGACTAAAATTACTATCTATTATCTGATCATCAAATACACAAACTGCTTTCTCACCTCAGTTAATTTACGGGTGGCCTGATGGCAACACTCATCCCAGGAGCTTCTCATCTGGTTGTCTGGCTTCTTTACAACATTCAGCTCTTCTCAGTACAGCTTTAATTGACAACTATATACAAAATGTGAAGTCTTTCTTACTATTCTATTGGATCACCTGGTTCATTTCCTTCTTAGCAATTCTTACTCTTAAAATTATTTTTTTCATTTGCATACTTCTGGGAACACAAATTCCATGGGGCAAGGATATAATATATTTTGATTTTGTTGTTTTCCCAGAACCTGGAAGATGGAGAGGCACATAATAGATGCGCAGTAAATATTTATTTAAAGAATAAGTGAAGAGACCTTTAACCATGAAGACCATGTTAGAGCCACTCTTTGACCTACTATTGAGATATGGCATTATTACTCAGGGATCTTTTCATTTATCTTCCCAGTGGAATTCCACAGGGAGGCAGTCCTTACTTCAGAAATGGACCTATTACTGCTGCTGAGCATTCAGAGACTCAACACACGTTCTAAATATAGTGCTTGTATTCAGTGATTTCACAATAGCTCTCCAGAGAATGTTTAAAGACTCACTCAAATAGTCGCCTCACAAATTAATTTGCTAGTTTTAAATCTTTATTAATGCAAATTGATTGGATACTGTAAACATATACAGATGAGTGTTCAGGTTCCCACTGTTCTTTCTGAATGCTGAGACAGTATGAAAAAAAAAAGGCTTTGCAAATAGACACAACTTCAATAAAGAACATAGTTGAGCCATTGTTTCCAAGCTGAAAACCCTCCCTCTTGAGATTGGCCAATCTAGCTGTCTAAAAGGGATTCCACTTCTACCTTAAAAATGTGAAATTTCTTGCACACATTTTTGTTTCCCAGAAAGACAGAAAGTGACATGGTATTTTGGCAACCTAAGAATATTTCTGAATAATCAGACCTTAGTATCAATCATCTTGAGAAACATTCGGTACAGCCAAGTTGTTTAGTTTCAGATACTGTAAAGTGTAAAATTCATCCAGGGAATATGGAATCACTTTCTCTCTGTTCTCGCTGGGTGAAATATATCCATTCTTCCTAGTTCACAATGTCCAATGGAAAGCAAATTGAGGACAAAGGCAGAGGCTAGATATTTTTCTTGGTTTTCAAATGGCAGAACATATTTTTTCCAAGGATAAACCTCATCTTTGCACAACATTGCGCGTGTCTAATAGAGTTTTCTATTGCACCTTCTCACTAAATCCTCCTACCAAATAGCACCTTGCACTGTATCAGGAGAAAGTGTCATTATTTTCCTGTTAAATTCAAGTGGAGATAGACATAATGGAAAATGTCTCATAAATTTTAGGGAGAAAAAGTTAAAAAGGGGCTACAAGTGGGACGTTTTTAATCCTTAATCAAGATGCTAATAGACATTCGGTAAAGAAGTAAAGATTCAGGTTATGTACATTAAAAATAATGAATTCAAGACTATGATCATCCTCCCTCATAGGGAAGGAAATAAGCTTAGAGAAATGTAGTTTTGTAAAAATTAAGCATAAATGTGACATTGTATATACTGTTTCACAAACCTTTCTGTCAGCTAGACAGAAGCAACCACAATTTGTGAATACAAAAATGATAAGAAAATATAAGAATTAGATAACAGTGTGTGTCAAGCTATTGACATCAATAAGTACAAAATAAATAACATATTATATAGTCTACTATTTTTATAATTGTTTTCAAATCTTTTCTTTCTCCCCCATTTAAAAAAAGAAGCCTCATCTTTCTTTCTTCATTTTCAATCTTTAATTTTGCAAGTTCTAGAAAAATAATCGTAGACAACCACTGATATTTAGTGATATTTGTTCCTGACAGGCTAGTTTTTATTGAAAATCTAAACATATCTTTCTTAATTCCATGGTGATTCTAGATTGCCTTTGAACTTAATATTTTAGGATTTTATTTTGGCCTTCCACAGAGCTGTACGGTTTTGCTAATACAAAATATTTGCTAAATCAGGGAGCGATCTACATTATTAATACGAAATATTATAATTATCTAAATAGTAATGTTATAAACAACCAAAAAACCACATCAGATTTGTATATATTTAAGATAAATTACTTTTATCAAATATTATGAAGCTGAACTTAGAGTATCACTTTCATTTGGTATAGATGACAGTTAAAATTAGATCTTAAGAAAGGATTATTTCTGAGAAGAAAACTCTGAAAGCCTCAGAAAATGTTTGATTTCTTAAACTTCAAATTTTACTTTTGAAATAGAAGCATATTTTTTTCCATTAAATTGTTTTTCCACGCAAAAAAATGTATACGTACACTGTCCAATATGGTAGCCACTAACTCCTTCTGGCTATTGAGCACTTGAATTGTGGCTAGCTCAAATTGAGATTTGTTATAAAGGTAAAATACACAATAGTATCCAAAGGCTTAGTACAAAAAAGTTACATTAATTTTTTTTATATTAACTACATGCCAACATAACAGAATGTTTAGGGCATTGGGTTAAAATATAATTACATTAATCAAGTCTGTTTTTTTTTTTTCTTTTTATACAGAGGCACTGAGAAATTTAGAAATTTATGTCACTTATATAAGCAATGCTGATTTAAACATTTAGAAGTGTTCTTAAAAACGATAAAACTGTAACTACTTGTATTTATTATATACAGAAACCCTTCCCACCTGACAAATGTTGAATATTAGTCTTTACTTTGCATTTACAGAATCTTATTCTGCAATGCCTGCAATTTATCTTTTGTATGACATTTATTTCAATTATTGTGGAGAAAAATGCTGATAAGGAGCCATCTTTTTGTTTCATAGAATTCTAGCGAATATAAAGATAATGAGGAAAAAATCTCCTAAATTTAATAAATAATTATGTTAAATGAAAATAATGCAGGGGTAGGTAAGGGATAGGGAAATTAAATTTGAAGATATCTTGGGGCACATCAACATACTTTTATTTCATAATTCTGTGAGTTGTCTGATATAGGGAAACGTTCATAAGATAAAATTGTCTAAAAAGTGAAAATTGTAAAACCCCATATGTGGCATGGTCTGAGAGAGGAAAGAGAAGACAAATATACTTTATTCTTTAGAAAAATAGTTATTTTGATGTAATTAGTCTTGTTAGATTCTTGGGTTATGAGTGATTTTCATTTTCCCTTTATGTTTTATATTTGTAAATAAAGGCATATTTATTTTTGATATCATCAATAATGAAAATATATTAACTTTGTCCTGAAATACCTTAATAATATTCTACAAAGCCTTTAATACTAGTCAGCAGCTAGTAGGATAACTTGACATGAATTCATTTCGAAAACCCAGAGCCATCAAGGAAATAGTTTCCCAGTGAACATGGCCAAGGTAAAACACTATTGAAAATTTTTTTTGTAATTACACACACAATCCAGTCAGTACAGCCCACACAGCTTGTAGAAGCCTGAGGCTGTGTCCACACATCTGGTTTTCAGGTAATTTTTTAACTGCTTTTCCATTTTCAAGTATATACATTTAACATGTAGACTCTGACTAGTCATTCTTATGGGGAAAATGAATCTAAAACTTTGTTAAGTTGGATTGCATTGCTTTAGGACAGTTCCCCCACGTAGGGGAACTATTGTAGGGCAAATAAACCTTTCTAACATATGATGAAAAATGCTGCAGTTAAATTTCAGCAAAGGCAGACCACAGAGGGTTAAGAATGTCTTTGTCACTTCTCAAGCAAAATAGATTGTTCCTTGTAGTGCTTTTGGCAAAAAGATTTCAGGGAAAAAAAAAATCAAAATCAGAATAAAAAGAAATGTGGTGCTTTCTTTGGGAGCTATAGAAAGGTATTTTTATCTAAATGGATAAAATATATTTTCAAATGGAAAATATAGATTTCTCTGAGCATTTATGTAAGAAAATTGAAAGAGTAAATGAGAAGTCAAAGTCATCCCAAATAAGAAGGAGGTATTTCACTTGAAAAATGTTAATGGAGGTAAAATGTATGGAATATATCAAAAATTGGTCTGCAAATTGACAACCAGAGCTGCCAAAATATAGGCAGATTCCCGTTAAGGTGCCAAACATTGAAAATGCTAGAAATAGTACCTATCAGGGAATCAAGATTATTTTCAATGAAGCTAAAATGAAAGCTTCTGAGTGGCATTTACCATGCAAAAATGTCTCTTTGTCTCTTAAAGATTGTCACAGTGGGAAATAGTTCCATAAAACAGGATTTTTTCTTTTTTTTTAGTGGGGGAGGGATATTGCCTTTAGAGCCCCCAAGTGGCCTTGAGAATTTATGAAGTTAAATCTCTCTAGTCAGTGCTTACAATTATTTTAGAGAAATCTTGCTAGTTAGTTAACCTACCTCTATTTTTAGTCATTCATTAATGCAACAAATGTTTACAAAGAAACCACTATGTCAGTTATTATGATGACTCTAAAAATACAGTGATAAACAAAACACAACTTTATCTTTTTTTATAGAGCTAGCAAGGAAAAAAACATATATAATAATGCAATAATTACTTATTTAATAATTACTGTCATGTTGATGTGAAGAAGTGCAGGAGACGTGTGGTAAAGTGTTGAGGTTCAGGGAAAACTTCCCAAAGAAAGCAGCCTACAAATTGAGATTAGAGGCATAAGTAGTAATTAACAAAGCAAGGAAAACAACTGGGGTGATGGGATGCTCTAGGCTGAAAGAAGACGAAATGTGAGGATGCTAAATCAGGAAGAAGTTAATGTGTTGTAGAGACATAAAGAATGCAATATGAAAGAGAAGACAGAAAGAGAAGGAAGGTGCATGGTGAAGAGGGAGGTGAGGCTAAACCACAGTTGAGGAGTATATGTTTTATACTTTGTGCGATGAAATCAGAATGATTAAACATGTTTGCAAAAGATAAAAATGTGGAGGCTATTATATAATAACAGTTATTGAGTACTAAGTAATTTTGCATATCATATCTCATTTAATGAGCTGATGGCCCATTAAGCCATAGAAAATAAGTTGCGGCTTAGTATCCTTGGAGTGTAAGACCAGGGTATATACTCTTATGGAGTCCCAAATAATATTCTATGGTTCCTCATCATATTTCATTCTTTCTTCTTGGGTAATTATAAGGCATATTACTATGTTAAAAATTATATAAGATTACATAGGAAAATACTTTAACTTTTTAAATTCAATGCCTTGCAAATATTCCCTGAATTTTAAATCCTTTGTAATCTTTTTTCTTAAGTGATGAGTTAGGGAGTTTTAGGAAACCCTAAAAATATGTGCTAAAGATGTTAAGTAAACTATCACTGGGTCCATGGTTCACAAAGAGACTTTGACAATATTAAAAGGATGGATTTTGAATGAAAGTGATTGTAATCAGCAATAATACAGTATTATAAGCAGAATGAATTATACAAAATGTAAATAGATAACATACTCTTCAGTCCAAGGTTTAGAAGCACCATTATTCCTTAGCCATAAATATCAGATTAAGAAGTCTTAAACGAAACATTGGCTTCTGCATGATATATTTTGATGACAACTAACTGTCCTATTTAAACTCACAGGTAGTTGGTGATTATTTTGGGGAATGTGAACTATTTTAAACCCTTCTTGAAGCACGGTTGTGTACAGATGAATCTGATGCATGAAGCCACTTGACAGGAGCAGAGGAATGGCCTCTGCATATAATCTGGCCCCAGAACCTTTCTAATGTTGGTTTTCATTGAACCTATTGATTCTAGTTCCAGGAGCATCTTGAGAAGAAATCCTATCTATTCTGCCAAAATATGTCTCAGTGTTTGGAAATCTACAAGCACCCATGGCTACCAGCCTCATTTTTATGTTGGACCCATTTGAGGAGTAAAATTCATTGCCCCTCAAGGAATCTACAAGAGCACTAATTCACTGTGGTTCCTCAGGCTCCTGCCACAACCCAGATTCTCATGAGTGATAATCTTAAATTATGTTGTGAAGGGACTTGTGATTAAATGAATGAGAACCAGAGTTTGACTATAGTAAATCAGCAAATAATCACAAGCAGGGAAAAATATATGAGTGCAATTTCACAACGCCTCATATATCTGCATTCACCTTGGCAGGCTTTGATACTCCCTCCATTGAGATAGAAGTCATCTTTTATACCTAAGTCGCGGGGACAGGAATATTCAACTTTGTTTACTCTGGCACTCACTTATATCATAATGCCCACAACGTCCCACTTCAGATGCTTCTGATGTGCCTTGAGAGCCCTTCATACATAAATTTTTAAGGTTCTGTTCTATGAAAGATTGTCTACATTTTCAATATTAAGGTCATATTTTGCAGATACCATTTTTAAACATGAAAAATTTTTGATATTAATTTTTTTAGAAAAAATCATTTATTCATTTGACAAGCTAATTATCTTTTGTAACATTTTAGCACTAAATTATATGTGAAGAATTCCATTAAAAAAGACTAGTTTGCATAGATGATGCCATTTCTATTTCATAACTATATTTCATTGGTCCATTTTGTTTTACCAGGATAAAAAGTTTTAAGACATGTGCTAACCTCAAAACTATGAATGACTTCACTGAAAATAATCAGTTGCCTTACTTATAAGTGCACATTTAATAAACTCATGAGTAACCTTATGTTTTATTAACCTCACTTGAACAAATAGAACTCAAAACTGAGCCTACATTAAAGCTCTGTAACTCCTTAAATTTATTTGAGAATATTGCCACAGCTGTTTATGATTTCTTTGTCAAAGAATGCACAAAGAAGTGTCCTCATCTCACTGACATTCCCTCCTAGAGTATATGTTGTTGAGACAAGTTCATGAGAAAAATAGCAGGCCATTGTGTTAGTCATGTAGGATATTCATAAGATTGCTGCTGTCCTCCAAGGATTCTTTAGAATTGCATGTATTTTTCATAATGAGAGATAGTCTTTGAAGATTTTTAAAGATATCTTTGCAGTTTATGGAGATATATATATATATATATCCAAATATATAAAATATATCTCCATATATAAAAATATATATTTATATATATCCAGAAAGAATATATATTTATTAATATATGTATCTCCAGAAAGAATAATATATATATATTTATATATTGTTCTTTTCTGTAACACTACTGCTACAAATGTAAATTTTATAATTTAGACCCTTAAACACTTGATTCTGTTTGAAGACAAGTGCTCACCATTAGCACATTTAGAAGGCAATTTGGCAGTTGGAGATCATCTGGGTTTTGTTTTATTTTGTTTCTGTCCTCATTACTGCTTCTTTATTTCAAACGCAACATTTAATGACTGTCATATATAATTTCAAATTTAGTTTTAAATTTGGAAATGTCAAATTTTATTCTACAACTTGTATATCCTTCAAAATTGTTTTGAGTATGTGTGATATGCAAGAAACTTTGCTAGCACTCAAGATTCCACAAGTGTGTGAAACAGATCTCTGTATCACACCGATCTGTGAAGCATATAATCTCTACTCTCAAGAAGCTATCCTAAGGAGAAGGAAGATTAGTACCTGAAGTGTTTACAAAGCAATACATGCTTTAAGAAATATACAAATCTGAAGATGTAGAAATTATTTTCTTCAGTGAATGCTCAGAAATGTCCTCATGTAGGAAGCCATTTGAACTTGTTGGTAAAAAAAAAGGTATGGTTTGTGCCTATGGGTGGGAAATTGATGTAGATCAAGTAAAGGGAAAAAACGTGTATAAAGAGATGGAGGATGGAAAGAATGGAATAATCAAACAATTTGTTTTTTATGAATCAAGTGCCTAGGGTTATGAGATGCTTAAAGGGCAGCAAATGGAAGGGAGCTTTTCTTTAAAAATTGAAATTCTGAAAAATGAAATGTGAGTTTTGACTGCAATGCTCTGACCACTCACCCTTCTACCTTATGTCTGAACACTCCTTCTTCTACTTTAAATCATCGGTGGTCTCCACAGACACACAGTTGTCTGAAAACAGATTGGAATAAAGAGACAATGGAAGCCATATAAACAGAAGCGATAGGAGGGCTAACTAGGGACTATTATAAGTTAAAAACTAGAGACAATGGGAGATTAAAATAGAAAGTTCTAAATGGAAGTAAGGGACCCATAATAACATGTAGAATTATTGTAGCAACAATGATATGGGTTTTCAGGATTTGTTTGTAAGTCAAGACTTTTCTCCATGTTGTAACAAATATCCAGTGATGATGCTGAAGATCTGAACATAGGTCCCAGGAACAAAATACATTCTGTTTAATATAAATTATAAAGTTGGAAAGAACAATAATTTTAAGAGGTTGAAGAGATTAGCCTAGTTTTGACAGTAGACTTAAAAATGTCTACAGGATTTCATTTACGTGTAACCTTTAAA
The DNA here is from genome assembly GCF_001604975.1 of Cebus imitator. NCBI lineage: Eukaryota > Metazoa > Chordata > Mammalia > Primates > Cebidae > Cebus > Cebus imitator. The sequence continues at coordinate 3,698,703 of NW_016107466.1, read as the reverse complement.
CAGGAAGCTGATAATCAGAAACTTGAATACGTGGTGGAAAAATAGTAAAGATATAGATCGAGGAGTGACTTGGGCAGGTTATCTAAGTAAAGCTATTAGAATAGGTAGAATGCATCATAACCCACTCTACTGAGTAGAGTAAAAAAGCCTGAATATAACTAGGATTCTAGCTTCAGCTTCAACAAGAGCTACCAACAACTCAGTGTGTATTACTCCTATCTTTACAGGAAAAACATCAACAAACTAAAAATCAACAAATGTTCTTGCACCCTTCAGAGATCTGAGGTTAAAAAGCAAGTTGCCAACCCAAAATCTAGAGATAAGGTGAATCCAGAGAAACATAGCTGAGATCTGTTTACTTCGGGCCGAGCTCACTGAAGCCATGAACTGGTAGGTACAGTTTAATGGTAGTTTTGGTGAATTTTTGTAGGTTAAGTGTGGATTAGTCTGTGGGTGAGAACTTCCTGAGGCCAGTCTTGAGTTCCATCCACCCTTTTATAGATTTTACCTACAGGACCCTCACCATTTTCTCACAGTGAAAAACCTGAGATAGATCCCCCTCATGGTTTCAACGATGAGAGCTAGAGAAGTGGAGGGTAGGACTAGGAAGAGAAATTCTGAATATGCCCAGATCCTTCTTTATATTAAAGGTCTATTGCCCAGGAGGTCAGGAGGTACTTTTGCCACAACCTTATCCAAGATAGAGGAAATTCAATTTTTCTATTTCATCACCCAAGACCTTTTCTATCTGGCCAAAGAGGGAAAAGAAAAATATAGTCAACAGGGATAAGAACATCAACAGAGTAAATGGGAAATGCTACAGCCAGGGAGTGAGCAGGAGAAAATAAACGGTATCATTGTTGAGATACTTGCTAAGGTCACAGCTGACAGACAGTTCCACTATAAGTTGGAAATTTAATTTGACAATTACGTAACGTTTCCCATCTTCGTCACCTTACAACCGAAACAACAGGGATCCAGTACATTAATGGTGGATTGCAGATGAAAGAGCTGCAAGAAATAGAGTTTTCTCTGAGTAGGAGTATTTAGGAAAGTGCAGAGTAAATAGGAAACACAAAAAAACATCACTAGAGGAGTGTGAAGGCTTTGGAGCCTGTAGTTATAGCAAATGTCATATTTGTCTCAACTCCTAGTTAGATGAAGATAAAAATACTAAAAGCCTGTGTTCCTCAGTTCCTATTACTGCGTATAATATGTCAGTTTTCAACAAAAATATTCAAAGACGTGCCAAGGGCAAGAGACAACAGTCTGAAACGACAAAGCCATCAACAGAACCATGCCCAGATATAATACCATTTCTGTAGCTATCAGAGAAGAAATTTTAAATATCTCTGTTTAAAATGTTAAGGGCCCTAATTAATACAATGAACTTTCAATACTCAACAATAAACAAACAAACACCCAATTTAGAAACTGGGAAACATGTGAAGAAGCACCTCACCAAAGAAAATATAAAGATGGCAAATAAGCATATGAAAAGACTTTCAGCATCATAGCTCATTAGAGACATGCAAATTTTTAAAAATGACATATTACAGCACACCTACTAGAAAGACTGTCTTTATTCAAATGGCAGTACCAATGCTTTGGAGGATATGAACAATGGGAACTCTTATTCATTGATGTTAAGAATGCAAAATGGCATGGCAACTGTGGGCATAGTTTGACAATTTCCTGCAAAATTAAGCATGGTTTTCTGTACAATCCAGCAATTACACTCATAGATCTTTGTCCATGCTATTTAAAATGTTATGTCCACACAAAACCTTCTTGTAAATATTTATAAGATCTTTTCCTCTAATCACCAAAAACTGTAAGCAATAAGATATTTTTCAATAGGTGAATCAATAAACAACTTTGGTGGGTTCTTATAATAAGAAAATGTGGATGAACTTTAATTGTATATTGCTATTTTGAAAGAAGCCAGTTTGGACAGGCTATCCACTGTAAAATTTAATTTACCTGACATTCAAGAAAAAGTAGCACTTTAGAGAAATTAAACGTCATACTAGGTGCCGGGGGTTGGGCAAATGTTTGAATTCATGAGGCACAAGGGATTAGTAGCGTGGCGAAACTATTCTATATGATATTGTAATAATAAAACATGATACAATGCTTTTATCAAAACATAAAGAACTTTACATCACAAAGAGTGATCATCGATGTACAGAAATTTAAAAAAAACTCAGGGGCGGCACAGTGGCTAAGCCTTTAATCCCAGCACTTTGGGAGGCCGAGGTGGGCGGATCCCGAGGTCAAGAGATGGAGACCATCCTGACCAACATGATGAAACCCCGTCTCTACTAAAAAATACAAAAATTAGCTGGGTGTGGTGGCGCTTGCCTGTAGTCCCAGCTACTTGGGAGGCTGAGGCAGGAGAATTGTTTGAACCCAGGAGGCGGAGATTGCAGTAAGCTGAGATCGTGCCACTGCGCTCCAGCCTGGCGCCTGGTNAAAAAAAAAAAAAAAAAAAAAAAATTCAGGTGGTCAGAGGATTGGAAGGTAAAATGCAGAATGTGAAACAAATACCTAATTGAATGAAATATGTACGTGAAACCTCACTAAAGGGAGTGGTTGGAAAAGGTACTGGCCTAAGAAATTTTTAAGTGAATGGAATCTGTAAGACTAAAGCCGAAGGGACCGAAGAACTGTGTACAATCACTGTACTTGAGTTGATATAGCTGTTCTCATTGGAGTAGAGGTTCTGAAATCACTGTACATATATGCTATCATTGAATAACTAAGTAAATTGATGTAGGATGACGGGAGTAAAGTTTTTTACTTTTGGACTAGAACATTGAAAATATGCAAGAAATAGAGGCCAGCATGATCCATGTTATAATGAGTTACAGTTGGAGACATCATACTTAGCTTATAGATACAAATGGTTACATGAAGAACTACCTATACATAAGTATATCTATCAGATCAGTATTAACACACATATTTCTTTCCTCTGTCAGCTGAGAGGAATTAGAAATAATACCGCCCCAATAACAATGAGTACACCTAGCACACAGATCTTGTTTCCTTATACCATTATTGCATGAAGGAACTAAAGCTTTTTGGAAAGTTGTCTTACTTTAGGTCTGGGGCCAGAAATATACAAATGAGACTGGAAGTTCTTGTAGTGCCAAAAGGAAAGAAATACTCCCAAACACCAACAATGATGGGGTTTTGTGAAGGGAACACAGGAGCCAACTGAAAGAGCTGTCAACAGCCAAACCTGGAAGCTTAAATTTGAGCAATATATATATTACTGTTGGATGATAAACCAACAATATATAAAACAATTTAAAGTATTAAATATTTACAATTAAAGTATAAAATGTATATACAAACATATGTGTATGTAGATACATGCGTAAAAATAAATATTCTTTAGCATACAGTGATATAAATAGGAGATTGAATAAAAATTTTCTCCAAGAGAAAAATATCCTATAAAAAATCATTTCAAACAATGTATGTAGATGTGCCACCATTGGGGAGGTAAAGCACAATTTTCGCTCCTTCAACTTGGACTATGTGTAGTAAATTATTTTTCAAAGAATATAATATAGAAAAGTGGGTAAAAAGATTAACTTTATGAGGGAGAAATGCGATACATATCTCAACCAGGTGATCAAAGTTAATATTAATAATGATAATAAGTAGAATGTATGCTTGACATGATGTGAAGAGATGGTTTTCCTCCCCAAAACCTATAACCAGTGTGTAATCATGAGAAAAACGTCTGATAAATTTCAATTAAGGGGCTTTTTATTATTAAAAATACCTGATCAGTGCTCCTTAAAACTGTCAAATTTTTCAGAAATGAGAAATCTTAGAAACTGTCACATCCAAGAGAAGCCTAAGAAGACTTGATAACTAAATTTAATGTCATATTCTGAATAAGATCCTCAAACAGAAAAAGGAAATTGAGTAAAAATGTATAGATATGAAAAAAGTATTTAATAATAATCTATCAATGTTGACTCAGTTGTGACAAATGTCATATATTAATGCAAAATATTACTTACACTTAGAACTAGGACCTGTAAGCATATGGGAACGCTTATCTTCTTAATCTTTCTGTAAATCTAAAATTATTGTAAAATAAAATAACTCGAGAGAGAGAGACAGAGAGATTAAGGGAATTCATGAAAGTAGAAGTATTCCAGGAAGTCTCGTGCCACTAAGCATAGGTAAGAAAACATTTCAAGAAGAAAGAGGTAAACCACTGCATGGAATATTGAAGAAAAATTAACATGCTGTGAAAAAAATGATTGATACATTTAACACCAAGTAGTAAAACTTTTGCTGTCTTCAAACTCTTCTTCTCTTTAGGGCAGCTAAGTAGTTCTGCTTTCCAGGTGGGCACACCACCAAGTGAAAGATGTTTGAGTAAATTAATAACAAACCTCTATCGCTTCAGTTCTATATGTTGCTTTTAACCATTTTCAACACTGAATTATTAATTGCTTGGAACCCAGGCGAGGTTCATTTGTGTGAATTTGTATGGGTGGCTAACAGCACAGCCAGTTTCACCGCTTCGGGAAAGCAGAAAGACAGCATAGCCTGTGCTTTCCAGCTGGCAAAATCTGGAGGAGCAGAGGAAGAGAACTGCTGGCAATGGACATGGGAAACCCCTGCCAATTCTTTGGTTGCACAGTTGAAAACTCCATGTGCTCCCTGTCACACAGCAATATTTTCACACCTCTTGTGCTGTTAATTAAGCTTTCTTTATCCTCCTGAATTCAGAGAAGAGACCCCCATCATTGAATGTTGAAATCCATTTATCATGGGGACAAACATGGGATATATTCAGTATTGGATGGTTTTTCCATTATCATTTCTGCACAGTAGAGCTGAGTTAGGTGTGAAACACCATATATATTTGCTAAAGCAATTGATCTTGTCAGAGAGTTAAACCTTTTGGGAACAATCATTCAGACCATCTGTCTAAGACTGGGTCATAAATCGCATACTTTTATTTCCATAGGATTTTATTCTGTAGCATTAGTATGAGTTGAATAGCTATTAACAGACCGTGACTTGAATAAATGAATTCTATTATATGTCAACAGCACTGTGGAATTTCAAAATTATAGCATGAATATGGATACATATGGTAATTTAGTTGATGTTAAATATGGACATTATCTGTAATCATCATTGAAGTTGGTTACCTAATAAAAGAAATTAACAATGAAAAGTAGAATTTATTTTTCTTAGTTCTTTGTTGTTTCACTCTTTTTAAAATGGGCAATTTCTATCTTGTGTTGCTTTCATTTTTTTATTTTGAAATAATTATTGATTGACAGAAGGATTTGAGACAAACCACAGAGAGGTCTTAGGTAACCTTTGCCCATTGGACACATCTTACAGTGCTTTAGAACAATATCTAAACCAGGAATTGTATATGCTTATAATCTAAAGAACTTATTCAGATTTTAACAGTTTACATACGTTTGTGTGTCTTTGTATGTATTTATACATAATTTGATAGTATGTGCTGATTCCTGTAAATACCAACACAATCCAGACATGCAACTCTTCCATCATACTGACCAGCCTTCTGTGACCCATTTTTAGGCATACCCACTCCTCTCCCACATTCACAAACCCTGGAAGTCATTAATTGTTTCTCCATCTCTATAATTGTGTTATTTCAAGATGGAAAAACATATGCTTTCATCAAAACCTATAGAATTTAACTTCACAAAGTGTGAACATTGCTACATACAAATTTTAAAATGTTATTTACAAGGTTAGAGGACTTTAAAATAAAATGCAAAATTTGACAAAAGTATCTAATTGAACTAAATATGTACGAGAAACCTCACTAAAGGAAGCAGTTAAAAAAGATGCTGGCCTAAGTAATTTTGGAAACAAGTTTATATATATTTAGAAATGAATTTATATATATATATATACACACACACACACACACACACACATATAAATTATCCATTATGTAACCTCTTTAGATTGACTTCTTTCACTCAGCATTTCACTTAGCATAAATCCTTTGAAATTATTTTTTAATTAAAAATATAGTAACAAACTCAACTCATTATCAAAATCCCTTAAGTCACTTTAAAATTAGATTTCTGGGCCCAGACAGCAAGGATTTTGGAGATAAAGAATGTGATTTCAGCATCTATTGGCTGAAGATGTTCATATGTATGAGAAGACTAGACTCTTAAGGTAAGGTGGGAAGCTTGAGGTGTTCTCCGAAGACAATTTATCCTACTCTCTACTTACTAAATATTTTTGTTAGAGAGCAAGGTGTCAGGCCCAAGCTTTTAAATACCAAGGCAGCTGGTGATCAGGGCCAGTGGCTTACTGTTGCTGGGTCAAAACAGTATGGTAATGGCCAGAATATTGCTATAAGATGATAAGATTTGAACAGAATGACATGCTCTTCACTTGACCTAACTCTACCCTGTCTTACCAGTTCCTATTTCTTGTCTCTTTGTATCTTCACATGAACAGCTAGAGAAAGGCCAGGGGTCAGCCCACTTCAAGCTGGCCTGTGCTACATGGAAAGAGCAGATGACAAATTTATTCCCTGATTCCAAGTCCACACTAGAGGTCTGGTCCACTCAACATAAATTAATTTTTATTGTTTCAAAAATCAAAAGGAATATGGGGCAAGGGAGGGAAGCATCTTATAAAAAAGACTAGCATATATAATATATAATATGTTATTCTGTAGGTATCTATAAGGAGAATGAGACATACAATTTTTTTAATTCAGATGAATCCCCAACTCTCTAAGAAGAAGCAGGCAAAAGAAACAAAGTCTATTTGTGTCTAAAATATTTGCCACTTACTGTGGGACACTCTGTAAGTAAAATCTTGAGAGGCAGAAATCATATTAATCATATTAGTTTTATATAACTAGTGTATTCTAGAGCCTAGCATAGTGCCTGGCCCATAGCATGTGTTAATGCCTTTCAAATAGGTAACATTGTGAGGTAGTAATTTCTCCATTTATGGTAGAGAAACAAAGAAAATTGATTAACATTTGTTTACCTGAATGCCTTTCTTAATTAACATCCAGACTTACCTGAAATCCATGAAGAATCATCAGAATACAGTTGTTTCTCTATATTAACTGGCTACTGGTTCTAGGATTCCCCACAGATACCAATATGTGCATTTCTATGCTTAAGTCCCTTATAGAAAATGGCATAGTATTTGCACATAAGCTATGCACATTTCACTGTATAATTTGAACCAGCAGTCCCCTACCTTTTTGGCACCAAGGACTCGTTTAATGAAAGACAATTTTTCCATGGACCAGGTGGTGGAAGATGATTTCTGGATGACTCAAGAGCATTACATTTGTTGTGTGCTTTATTTCTATTATTATTAATACATTGTAATATATAGTGAAATAATTATACAACTCACCATAATGTAGAATCAGTGGGAACACTGAGCTTGTTTTCCTGCACCTAGATGGTCCCATCTGGGGGGGGGGGATGGGAGACAGTGACAGATAATCAGGCATTAAATTCTCATAAGGAGTGTGCAACCTAGATCCCTCACATGTGTAGTTCATAATAGGGTTTGTGCTCCTGTGAGTATCTAATGCTGCTGCCGATCTGACAGGAGGCAGGGGGTAATGTGAGTGATGGGGAGTGGCTGTAAAGACAGATGAAACTTCAGTCATTCACCAGCCCCTTACTTTCTGCTTTGCAGCCCAGTTCCTAACAGGTGGGATCTGGTCCTTGGCCCAGGGGTTGGAGACTCCTGCTTTAGACTATTTCTAGATTACTTATAAAGCCTAAATGTAATGAGAATGCTTTGTAAAAACTTGTTATACTGTATTATTATGGGTATTATTTGTTTTGTGTTGTCATTCACTGTTGTTTGTTTTCAGTGCGGTGGTGCGATCTTGACTCACTGCAACTTCCACCTCCCACGTTCAAGTGATTCTCCTGCCTCCGCCTCCTGAGTAGCTGGGACTATGGCGCCCACCACTGTGCCTAGCTAATTTTTGTATTTTTAGTGGAGACAAGAGTTTCACTATCTGGGCCAGGCTGGTCTCGAGCTCCTCACCTCGTGATCCACCCGCCTCAGTCTCCCAAAGTGCTGGGATTACAAACATGAGCCACCACTCCTGGCATTGTAGTGTCATTTTGTATTTTGCATTTTGTATATTTTTGATCTAAGGTTGACTGAATTCATGGATACTGACTGTATTTAGAACTCCTCTTGAGTTACAGTTATTATTACATGTGATACTAAATATAGGGTATGCATGTCCTGGAATAGCAATGAAACAAGCCTTTGGGAACACTGCTCTAAGTATGCCTTCTATGAGAATGTGAGCTACTTAATGAAGGAGGAAATACTTCATCTTCTTGTCATTCCCATTGACTAACATGTAGACTGGTACATAGCACATTGTAAATAAAATATGCTGTCCTGATTTGAATTGCTCTAATCAAAGCCGGTCATTAGAACCTAGTGGGATTGGCTTTTAACATCGAAGCAAATTAAACAGTTTGTTTGTATGGAAGACATTATTTTTGTTGTTGTTGCATCATGTCCTTATTTTTTTAAGTTTAATTATCAGAAGAGACTATTTCATTCATTTTCTTTCCTCCATCATATTTTCTCTTTGTCCTGGAGGATGACCTTATAGACTTTTCCAAAGGCACTTTTTCATAAAATGTTTATGAATTCACTAAATCCCATATTAGAAACATAAAACTAAAACCTATTTCTGTGGACACCAATTAATTAATCCCTCCTACCCCTTCACAAGATAATAAATTTAATAAGTGGTGAGAAGCCGGGCATGAATTCTTGAGGCATTATTGACATAAGCCAGTCATTCAAATTATATTTCATATTTTTCTCTAAATAAAGTGATAAAATATCTCATACTGGGGTGGAGTGTTAAGCGTCTTTTTTTGTTGTTATCCATTGATTTGAACCTGTGCTATTCTTTGAGTAAGAAACATTCATTAACAGATTTAAATATACCTTTTACATTATTTTATAGGTTTAAAGATTGAGGTAAGGAATATTTATGTCATGTTAAAGGGAGGGTACGTGTTGATATAAAGAGAAGGATTAATACACACAAAAGTAATTGTACCATCCTGGTATCACATAGAGACCTCCACTGAACAAATCCCCCACAGATATAGTATCTTAAGTTATATCCTAGAAACTGCCCGGTAAACATGACTACAATTGCCATTGCTTTTTAGAAGAATATGAGCACACAATTTTATGAGACTACTTTTGTGCATCATTAATTTTAATGGTGCACTGCATAGAGAAATATTTTTTAGGTATTGTATAATGCATAGAAAGACCTATGAATCCTAAATAATACAGATAATATTATTTTCCATGTAGGAATTAATAAAGAATTCCACATTATCATTTTAGTTGTTTCTGGCATCAAGTCCCCCTCATTATCACCACCAAGGGCTTTCCTATCAAGCCCAATAGAATTTTTAAGGTACAAAAATCATATACTATTTTGTTTCTTTTTCTCAAAGAAACACATCTCAGAGCTAGGGCGTAATAAAAAAGTTTCATTATTAAGAGATTACAAGTGAGTTCTGTGTGATTACTCATTTCATTGTTGAAGGAAAATTCATTCAGTTAACATTAAAAGGGATAATTGATTTAATTCCTTAGAAAGGGTAAGAAAACTACATCAAGTTAGTGCATAGAACTTAAGGAGAAGTGAGTTTGTAAAAGTGCTATGAGAAGCAGACTACTGGATTGATCATATAAGCTTCTCAAAATAAAAAATTCAGAACTTAACCTATGCATCTGTAATATATGAACTGCATTACATAGTGAGGCTGGCCATGGCAATGGGCTGGTTTTTGTAGGTTTGATTTGGATGTTAACATCTTATCATCACAAACTGGGGACTTACATTTAATTTGATGCCTCATGGTCAGAAAAGAGTGCTGTATATTGGCATTTGACCATATCTGTCAAGTTTCTAGACAGGAAATTTAAATATATTAGCTTTATTCATGTATAGTTAAGTAACTGGCAAAACTCTCCCTTCTATTGTTTTTTTTTCTCCAAATATTAAGATAAAAAGGTACCTGTTATGGAATAATCTCATTTTTCCTATTTTTCCTAGGAAATTATTCTTGTTTTTCTAACTTACTTGGATAGTAATACCAAGGAATTAGTCTTTATTCTACCTTCAATCCATTCCTTTGTTTCTAAGTATCATCTCAGATGGGGAGGAGTAAAATAGACCAAGAAGGAATAGACAGGAGATTACATTTGTCTGGTACAACTTCTCTTAACTATACCTCCTTTTATATGTTATCTCCTCTTCCTCCTGAATAAATATGATTTCGTTGTTGCAGTCCTCAGTAAAGAAAGTCACTATCTAATTTGTATTAAAGTTATATCTATGAGAGGAAAATAAGTTCTAGAGTTTTTAAGTACATTCTCAGTCTCTATCCTAGAACTTCACCACAGTATTAAGAATAAGATAATTCATATTAAAGTAAGCACATACGTTTCCATATATATAGGCTTTATTTTGTGATGTTGATTTAAAATTCCTTCTTTACTTTATATGCTTTCAGCTGCCAAAACTAAAAAATTGGAGGGTTATGACGTGCACGACTGGTTATTTAAACATAGTAAGGTAATTCTATTCTTCTTGGCTTTCGTTTTCATTTAAAACCTTTTTAGTGTCTCATTATCAACATTAACTTGAGAAAAAGGTTTATTTAATGTTAGCCCTAAATTATGTCCTGTCCTTGGCATCATTTGATGCATTTATTTTGCTTAATCCTTGAATCATATAAATATTATTTATATTAATTTTCACCTATTTTTTATACTATGGATATAAAACTGTGTTTTTGGAATTATTGTTCGATATAGAAGTATCCATCACAATGATATGATAGATCTCGAAGATATGCAAATGAATAATGACATGCGTAAATGTTTCTGTACTGTTGGACTCCTACATTGCTTCTGAATAATCAACTGTTAGCAAAAGTGGAAGTAAATCTCACAAAACTGACATCTAGTCTAGTAGTCTGCTACTTATTAATTAAGTTTTAACACTAGCAACAGCCTTATAAGGTGGTTATGATAACTTATGCCTCGATCAAGTCATTAACTGCCTCTGAGCCTCCAAATCTCCATCTAAAACACGGGTAATACCTTAACAAACATTTAGAAGGAAATTGCTTTATGCATCAAATCATCATTGTGGAGTTTATCCTCCAGGGTTTCATATTATTAACATTTCACATCTAAATTATTTTTATTATTCGTGCATTTTCTAACATTTAAGGGCCACCTAATTTAACTTCAAGTTTTATATTAAAGAGATAAAAATTAAGTGCCCTGGAAAGGTGAAGAGTATGGAATTGAAATCCTGCCTCTGGGTCTCAGTCTTGACTCCCATGAGAGCTAAGGCATTGCTATTAAAACCACAAAGATCTGGGAACTGAATGTGAACCATGGCACTAATAAAGCGAATCTATTTTTTCCATTATTCTGGTCCCATGCATTCAACCAATGGCTAGTACAGAGCCTGGCCATACGATAATCTAGGTTCAACAAGTTATTCAGTTTTAGTATACGTGCTGCTGATGCGAGCACACCACATGTTATTTAAACAGTATTAACACAGAAAGATAAGTGATATACTCCTATAGCCTTTCAAAGAATCCTTCACCATATTCACTAAAAGACCGCTCTCTATATTAAGCATAATAATCCAACTTTGTCAACCACAGCACATGTCAAGCTCTCAAATCATCTTTATCCTGGGTTTAACAGGCTGATTTATCTAATAATATCCAGTGATACCCTTATAGGAGCTAATTAGAGCAATGGTGTAAAAAATGATCTGACAAAATTCTATAAAGTGATTTTCACTTAGTGTACCCATGTTGGTTTATATTGATCTCCACCATTAATTGCATATTCTTACTGTTTAGAAATGCTCTCTAATTATTACAGGACCTTACGATGATTAGCTTCTGATTATATCTCCTCCAGACTACCTTCCTGATCTAGATTAACTTTTTTCTGTTATTAAATTGCTGACTTGAGAAACAAATTACACATGAATATAACAGTTCTAAAGACCAGCAATAGGGCCCATTGTAGAACAGATAATTATAACTCTGAGGCTCAGAAGACCTATTTGGAAAGTAGGAAGAAACCATTATCACATAACATTGCTTAAACCCTGGGGCACAGTGAGATTTGAATTTTTTAATTAATGTGACTCTGGCATGAAATCTATAGGTGGAAGAAAGTAAAAACATAAAGAAGAGGTATAAAGACCAATTTTTTTCCAGGTAGGCTAACACAGTTGCAAATTATGAAATGTGAAAAACAACTTTTGGTTTAACTGATATAGTTTTTAAAAAATACAAAGAAAGTAAAACATAAGGTAGCCAAAACAGTTGACTACAGGCAACTGGTACCGCCTCCAAAAAAGAGAACCGAAGTAGTGAAGAGATAATCACAATTCAAATCAATCATCTAAGACAAAATGCTGTAATTTAACAGAGAAGTGATAGGAAACACCTAAGACAAGGAAGCCAGGCAGACTCCAGTTGGGAGTCATTCAAACATAAAATTTTGGAGTCAGAGTAACACACTCAAATTTGTGTATTTTTACTAAATTTAAAAGGCTCAGAATGCCAAAAGTTAGAATATGACATTAGTTTTAACATTAAACATAAGCACACCATGCAACATCCCATTATACATATTAATCTAAAATGTTATCATTTGCATTATGATATCAATATAGCTCATTGTGGGTTTACTAAGTCTTTTCATGGCAAGTGATGATATTACAGTTTGTATATGATCAAAAACATTTGTAAAGGCAGGAAATAGTTCTTCTGAAGAGTTCAGCCTTCAAACCCATAGCAGGGAGCCTGTTATGCTATAATATGTGCTCAATAAATATTTGTTAGATTAATGAATCAGTATATTACAAGGTTCACAGCACTTCATTAATTAGCTAAATTTGATTGAAGCACTATGCCAAAATTAACTCATTTAATCATCAAAATTGTCCCATATGTTCTTATGCACACTATACAAATGAGACCAGTTTAACTGGAGAGGGCTAACTTTAAGAAGATTGTGTATGTTCCAAAAGCATGCATGTTGCATCAACCTTTAATTAACACAGATTATGTTAATTATACAATATTCTTGGAATGTTCCAAAGCTTACTATGTGTTCATTGATTCATACATACATATTAATCTTTTGAATGAAAACAACATGCTATGTTCTATTTTATAATTACTGGAACTCATTTGTGGGTACAAATAGACATGATCTTTGTTTCCACTTAAGCTCACAATCTAATGGCAGAGGCATAATTTAATCAAATAGACACACATATAAATGTAAAGTTATAACTCTAATTACTACAAACGTGGTATGCATAGCACTCTGAGATTTACAATAAGGAATTCTGGCATTATGCAATTGGTCAAGAATGGCTTCCCTGTGAGAAGATAAATAAACTAATTTATTGGGAACAGAGGGCCAGTGCTTTCCAGGCAAAGGCAATATTAATACAAACGCTTTCTGTGGAGGAAATGTGCTTGTGAATAAGGCCTGAAGGAATCTGCAGCTGGAAAGCAGAGAGAGTATCAGCGTAGAGTGGTATGCAGTGGGTTAGAACAGGTCATTTTATAAGGTAAGTAATTATTTTCAACTTTATATTTGGCGAGATGGCAAGTCATTGGAAGATTTTTAAGCAGGGGAGTTACACGATCAGCTTCCTGTTTCTTCATATGTACCCCAAAACCTAAAATGCAAAAAAGAAAAAAAAGAGTTTGCATCATGCATTAAAAAAAAAAAAAATACAAAAATTAGCTGGACGTGCTCACTTGAACCCAGGATGCACAGGTTGCAGTGAGCTGAGATTGCACCACTGCACTCCAGCCTGGGTGGCAGAGCAAGACTCTGTCTCAAGTAAATAAATAAATAAATAAATATGGCTAAAAAAGAAAACAATGGCTAATAGTCTCCTCCCCACCAGATACAAACCTACTTAGATGTGGAAACTAATTAATGGTTAGGAGCACTCTTTTTACTGTAATTATTTCTGCCCTACTTTTTACCCGTCAGAGGAGGAATTGAGAATTATCATCATCGGTGCTTTAATCACTGGAGAACTGTTCCACTTGATCAATCCTCAGATTTTGTTCAATGCTATTTACTTTAAAATAACAGGAAATTTCCCAAGCGTTGTTCTTTTGTTCTGGGTATAAATTTTAAAATTATTAACAAAAATTCTCCAATCCAGGTTCCATCTACCAAAACTGAAAAGTTGCTTTAAAAATATTAAACAACTATGAAGTTATCAGTGTAATCATTAATTAAATTACCTAATAGTAAAATTTAGGAATCAATTTCAAAAATAATAAAAGGAATGAGAGTAACAACATTTAGAAGATAGTATAAGGAGAACAATTGTGAGAAATAGCAATTTTCCCTGGACACACTTAATTATTACAAACACTTAAATGCATTATTGATTCCAAAATGGCTCCAAGCGGAGTACAGAAGAGAAAGGATATTCATTCTCCAGATAGTAGTCGGAACTGTTTTCCAGAAGTAAGCTATGTGTGTTAGTTTACACAATATATTAAACTTGAATCATGCAGATAACATTATTGTTTTAAAACATGAAAGCACTATGTGTTTATAAAACAAATATAGGCAATTTCTTGGTCTTTGAACTTGCCCAACTGAATCTAGTCATTGAACTGGCTAATCTCAAGCAATTTAAATCAGCTTTCTATACATTAGTAAAGAGAAATATGTTCTATATTGAACACGTGAAGTGCAGTGTTAAGTCACCCTGTGTTGCTATCAACCGTGCTAGTTTCATATTTCAACTCTGCACTCTTAGGAAGAAGATGACAGAAGTAAAAGTGCTTCACCTTGCTTAAAAATGAGTACTTATTTAAAACTGCATAATAGACTTGATTTGAAAATTAAATGGAACAGTTTACACAAAGTACCTAGACCATAAAAATTATTGATATTGATTATTAACATATTCAGCACATCCCAATACTCATGCAAGGTATTTTAAAACTGTTAATCACATACAGTTTGATAAGGTATTTTTCATTCTTTAATCCATATTGTAACATAATTCATATCATAAAAAGTTGTCTTGGTGACCTGATCTACTTCCTTTGTTTTATGACAAAAGCCTTGTGTACCACCCTGTGTTCCTTTTGGCTTTGCCAGCCAATGACTTCAAGGTAACAGCTCATAAATCCCACCCACCATTCTTGACTCTTTTTTTTCTACTATGTGAATCCTCTCTCCATCTTTGGTAATGATTAAGTTGAATACATTATTCTCATTTTGGTTGTTTTTTTTTTTCAAATCCAGTTCCAGAAAGAATTTCATGTGGACTAAGATCATGTATATAAATAAAGAAACAAATATAAATGCAATCAGACATGAGAATAGAGTGCCTGATCCTCATCTCTATCTCTAAATGCCTCCAAGGATGATCTACTTCAGCAGCCACAAATTCCACATAAACAGGCATATGTCGTCCTGACAGCGGCTCTCACTTCAGCTTGTTATCTCTCCTCCCAGGCTACTTTAACTTACAGATTAATTGACCATTTCTCCCTCTCTGGCTTTGCACATCCTTTCTTACTGTCCTTTTCCCAAATCTGGTAACTTTCTAATCTGGTTTACCTGTTTGCCCCTGACACTATGTGTTCCCACTTCATTGGGCTGGGCATTCTATAATGTACTTGAGTTTACATTACATAAGGTTGAAGTGTACCTTACATAAGGTTGGATTGCTTGGGACAACCTATCAATTCTGAAGCCAAGTCCTGAAGGAGCCCCGCATCAAATTAAGAAGCTGGCTATGCCTACTGCAAACAGTAGTACATCTTTTTGTGCTTTTGTCTGACTTTTAGTCAGAACAGACACACATCTACATTGATCTTAAATAAAATGAGACTCTCAAAAAATGAAAAAATATTCTCCATTTCTACCAACCAGCAGTATATTATTTGTATTGTATTGTAAGCTCCACAATTTAGAATACTCAAATAATAGAAATCTATTTCAATAACAAATTCATCCAGTTATTAGTAAAGACAAAAGGGATGCACTTTTTAAATAAAGATGTGACAGGATTAGAAACCAATAGAAATCATCAGAAATTTGAAGAAAAAATATATTTTCTTCTCTCAGTTAGCAATTAGACAGCTGTATTTTGCATAAGCTAAAATTGATACCAGGAATACTGTGCTCAAGTTGCTTGAGCTAGAAATAGAATTGAATATAAGTTAGGTTGAAAATATTCTTCCTGAATGACCATAAGACCCTCTCACCCATATCTGGCCTTTGTTTCTGTATTTATGACCAATTGATTTTTTTTCCTTTATTTTAAATGGCTTGTCTAACTTTGTTTTCCATCTTTTCTTATTTCATTCTATTCTATTCTATTCTATTCTATTCTATTCTATTCTATTCCATTCTATTCTATTCTTTCTTTCTTTCTTTCTTTCATTGCTTTATTTCCCTTTCTTCTTTCCTTCCTTATTTTTCTTTCTTTCCTCCTCCTTTCCTTTCTTCTTTTTTGCTCTTCTTTCTTGTCTTATTCTTCCTTTTCTTCTTTGCTTTTACCTTTTTCTTAAATAAGACAAAATTTTTTTTAAATCCAATTTTAAGTATTTAAAGCAAGAAAAATGAGCAAGGAGATCTATAAAGAGGTAGAGAAAGAGAACTACATTTCTTGAGTTAAGAATAATTCCTTAGATCTCTCCCGCTCTTTCACCATCTATCTAGTTTTTTTACTTATCAATATATCTATGCTTTCTAAATAAAATATATAGGGACCAAGTGAATCTAAACAATAGCCTTTAAATTACATTATTCACATTATTTTAATACAATGAAGTAGTCTGGCTCATGTTTTACTAATCTTATGTATCTTTGGAATCAATTAGTAGATAAAAATATTTTTATGGCAATTAGCAATACTCTCTAGAACTAATATTTGATATTATGCCTGATAAGAAGAAGGTATCAAGATAAGAGTTATTTAATTTATGTGGTAAATTTTTAGAAAAACAAAGGATGATAAGGAGTACTTATGTTGTTTGGCTTTCATTTCATGAGCTATTTTTGAAAATACAAATGCATGAGTAGAGAAATAATAGCATTTTCTGCCTTCTGAATTAGCTCATATTTTGAAGAAAGATGAGACTGTGATGAGCAATTGGGGGTCTGTATCTTGCATTAATGCAAAACCACTCTGAAATCTTGCAGAAAAATACACAGAGTATGTTGTATGACAAAACTTCCATTAGCATTTTATTGCTCCAATGATACAGTAATTACTCATGCATTCTCAAAGTCCTTTGAGTCTCTCCATTTTGAGAAATGTCTTAATAATATATGTAATAGCATTTTACCTGTGGTAGTAATATTATTGATCTTACACCATTAACGTTTGCAGCCTTTTTAAGACCCATTACCTGATTGTATAGTAGCCCTGCCTGGCAAAAGCACATCACTTTCTCTGTTAAAGTTTGGCAGGCAGCAACACAAAAAAAGCAATTTTACCTGCTACAGTGTCTGTCTGCTTGCTTGATAATGTCAATCAATAAGGGAATTCACTTTTCTACAGTCTCTGGTAAACAAGATGTCTGCTCCATTTCAGATGCAAACAAAAAGAAAAGAGCCAACGTGTGGACTGGGCCAGGGAGGGTGGTGGGCTGTCAAATAAAAATGTTTTGGATAATGTTTAAGGGGCATTTGGGGTGAGATTGGAGGATGAGGTGGGGAGTGAAGAAACTAAAACTTACTGATTAACCCATGGCAATAGTATGGTAGCCTGGAAAAAAATCTTAACAGAGATAGCAGGTTTATTTCTTTCTTAATAAAGTTATCATAGAAAACCATTTGAATTGAAATATATTCTAAAATATTCAGAGAGAAAACAAACCACCTTACCTGGCTAACCAGCTTTCTATCACTTCATTATCCATATACTGTGAATCTTATTTCTGCCTAGTGAATATGGGGCATTCAGAGGCCAGTTACTATTTCAAAGAAACATTGGGATAATTTACAGCATTTTTTTAAAAAGTGCAAAGAATTGTAAGGCATTTTAATATAGTTATAGAGCCAAGAGGAACATGAGTAGTAATCCTCACCAAATTTGTACATTGGATCTGAATATGAGTAGACAGGGTTTGCCTTATGACCTGAGTCTGCTCAGATCCCCAATCTAGAGTTTATATGGATGCATGAGGAAGTTGGGCTTTAATCAAATTATTTCAATAGAGCATTTTTTTTAAGTAGTATGTATTTACAAATCTTTCACACCAATAATTTCAGATGTCATAGGGTCAACATTTCCATCTTTTTCTTTGAAGACAGACACTTCCCTTTGATTTCTTCCTTACACAGTTGTGTTTTACAAATTTGGTCTGTTTTTCTTTTCCTAATTTATATAAAATATCCAAGTGTCCCCAAAAAGTAAACAAAAGAAAATGTTATAAAGAAGAAAAACACAAAGTCATGTTCAGAGGGTCACAACATTATTTAACCAAATTTATTACAGTGATAATTATATGTGTTAACTGCTTTTACTGAATAATGTGTGACAGCCACCAGGCTGAGATTGGAAGCTTTAAAGGTCCTGTCAAGAGAACAGATGGAACACTCAAAAGGGTTCATCTAAAAATAAAGGAAGAACTGTTTACAAAAGCTAAAGGTATTTAAACATTTGAAGGAATTAACAAGGGATGGTAAGACATGAGGGACTGACATAGTGAGAAGTCTTTAACACCCCTGAGACTGAAGAACAAAAGGTGCATGTATTGGAGGCCAGTGTGAGCTGGAGTGATGAATAGAAGTTGCCCATCAGGAGGCTTAGCCTCAGATGAACTCAAACACTACTAGTGAAGAATAACCTGATCTCCCTTTCCTCCTACTCTACCATCCTCTGTAGATGTTTTCCATTATTGGACTCAACAAGAAGTAAACGGTATACTACGCAATTGTACTGGTCAGTTTGCTGGGACACGGAGCAGTAAAAAGAAGGGCAGAGAATCAACTGCAGGCACTTAGGGGAAATGGAGAATAACCTGCATGATGTTTCACACCAGTTAAATCCTACAACACTCATAAGATTATCTGGTACTACAGCTGAAAAACATATTGACTCAGAGAAGAAGAGTGACAGCCAAGATCATCAAACTAGTAACTGGTAGTGATGGGTTTAGTCATAGCTCTGTTCGATCTCATTACCACACATACATCCCCACTCCCCCATACACTGTTTCTATTTAAAAGATTAAAAGGGATTGGAGAAACTTCAACTGGACAGAAAACATTCATTGAGTTTGGAAAAGTTTCAGAATAAAGAATTTTACAGTTCGTAAACATTTTAAACAGTATTGTAACTGATTTTCACAGGAACACAATTGTCAAGTCAGGAAAGAGTTTATTTTCGTTTGTAGACAAGGAAACTTCAACTCAAAAAGGCCCAGGCATTTATTTAAAGTCATTTGATCAATGCTAGAAGTTGTACTCAAATCCAGGCTCCCTAAGCTTTAGTCTGTTGCTGGTACCCTAGCCACAACGACACACCATACTACATTATTCAACATGGCTTGTGCATCAAAAGAGGTACCATTTTACACTCACTATATTAATCTTATGTAGTTACTGTTAAGAAATAAATCTATTATAAAAATAGCATGCTCATCCCACTGGAGTTGTTTCAAACAGTTGTAAATTCTGTTTTTATAATGTTTATGTGTTTTGATTTGTGGATAATTCCTTGGCCTACAAAGAAAATATTAATACATTATTAACTGAGCCCATAGTACAACTGGTGATGACCTTTTGAAAACCTGAGATAAGCTGATGAGAGGAGCTCCATGCAAAATATAAAGGTCATTCAAATTTCATCATTTAATTTTCATAATGCAGATGTTAAATAAAACCTACTTAATAAGATATGTATTTTGAAAAAGAAAAATCACACCATGAATTATATCAGTTGAACTGCTACACTGCATTTTGATGAATTTTCTCTACATTATACAAAATCTGAGGATTATTTCTCCCAACAAGCAGGAGCTCTAATGAAGAAAATGGCAGTCAGGGTCTCTGTTTCCTTATGTGAGAAGCTTCTACCCTCAATCTCACCTCCATCCTGTATCTGACCTAGCTCCCCACTGAGAATGCAAACAGCCCCACTACCTTAGGTGAAATATTTTTGTGTAATAAACAATTTCTAAGGATTTTAAATGATGACGTCTTATTGTTTCTCACAGTTCTGTAGTTGGCTGGTAGCTGGGCAGTCCTTCACTGACACTCGCTTGGAATGGCTCATGTGGCTTCACTCAATGGTGACCTCTGCTGGGCTGTGACATTTAAGATGGCTTTGCACACTTGTCTCAGACAAGGTTTCTGGTAGCCAGCTGCGGAGGCATGATTTTTTGTTTATGTGACCTCTGTTTCCACATGGCCTCTCAACATTCAGTAGCAAACCTTAGTTTCTTTACACGGTGGCTGTGTTCCAAGACAGCAAAAGCTCAATATGTATTGCCTAATCCCGGAACTGGCACAAAGTCACTTTGGTCACATCCTATTGACCAAACAAGTTCTAAGGCCAGACATAAATTCATCTCTTGAAAGGGGGAGAGGCATGCCCGTGTATGGATGGGAGGATTGTGGTTGGCCATCTTTGGAGACTATCTTCCATTTCTCTCCTTGCCTAAATTTCAAACCTAACAAAGGGTAGAGTAAATAGAATATTTTTGTCAAAAGAAAAAGATATCATGTAGTCTAGGGCAGAACTTTTTTGTGATTAAAGTAATATGACTTATTAGGGAAGATATGGCTCACTTGAAATTATCTGGCCTATTATACCTTGATATCTATTAGTCATAAAATGTTGAACATGTTCAGCCTAATCCTTTTTGCCATTATTAGCACTTATGACTATGCTTGTCATCACAAGATAGTTCAAGTATTTGTACTTTGCAAGGGAAATAATAAGTTTTTAACATTTATTGATCAATTTTTTTGTATCACACAATTTCATCTATGTTAGCTTATTTAATATTTGTGATAACCTAATGAAATAAAAAACAGTATATCCCATTTGTTCATTCACTTATTTTTTTTAATAATTCAGCCTTTAATATATTTTAACTATTATTTTGGACTCAAAAATATGACAGATAACAAAATAGGCAAAGGTTCAATCCTCCCAAAGCCCACATACAAATGAAGGGTAAGAATTATTTTAATGTTTGTTCATTGTCTGTTAGTTGACAATCAGTACTGTGAAGAAAATATATGCATTGAACAAATGCTACAGAATTGTACATTATTCAGTATGATTACAGAAAACATATTTGATGAGGTGATATTTGATTATATTTTGATTGTTTTAAATTAATGAAGCCAAATGCTGTTATCTCTGATGCCTCCCCTTTTCCTGAAATATAAAAATACTGGCATTTTTAAGATTAATTTCTCCAGATTTATTTTTATATCTGTACAAGCTAATAAAATTTGTAGCTTCACCTTCTTACAGAATAAATAAAGGTTATAATATATAATGGTATACTCTTTTTTTACCCTTGGATCACATAGAGATATGCTTTACTCTTTTCAAGAAATACAGTTGCCATGATACAAATGTTTCATAAACTGTTTAACTGGTTGGTTAAAGGAAATGTTATCTGAAACCTTAAGAAAGTGGCAGAATATGATATGTGAATACATGAGCAAGAAATAATTCTTTTAAAAAAACAAAGAGCAGGCACATGTGTTCTGAGTCAGAATAACACTCACAGTAAGAAAAATACCAAGAGCCATGAGATTAATACAGAGCATTAATGCAGAGTCATAAAAAATGTGGTTTTCCAGAAAACAAGGGACGAAACTGGTGGATCTTGTAGTTAATTGTGTATTTTATTGTGACAAAATAAACACCCATTAGAGAGTTTTGAACATAAAACAAACATGCTAGAGTTTCTAATTTGAAAGTATTACTCTGGAAGTTGGGGGTAAGATGGTGGAATAGAAAGCTCCACCAATCGTTTCCCCTTGCAAGGCTATCTACACAGTAAATATAGTTTCATAAGAACCAGAAAGCAGGTGAGCTGTCATAGTTACTGGTTTTAACCTCACATCACTGAAAGAGGCATGAAAGAGCTAGAAAAAAACAGTCTTGAATCGCCAAAGCCACCCCTTGCCCATCCCATGGCAGTGGTGGTGCTGTGTGGAGAATGTCTCTGGGTGCTGGGGATGGGAGATCACAGGAATTCTGAGGCATTGAACTCACAGCTATCTTGTTAGAGGAGAAAGGAAAACCAAACTCAGCTGACACACGCCCACGGAGGGAGCATTTAAACTAGCCATAGCCAAAATGTTAATCACCAATCCCAGCAGTTGGAATTTAAGTTGGGATTAAATGTGTTATGCTGTAAATAAACTTTAAAGAAATTCTATGCTATAGTACTGTAACTTAGAGGCAAGTCCAAGTGATGCACTGGGCCCAGACACAGTGGACTGGGTGGGCCATGTGAACTACTCTAACACCAGCTAAGGCGGCTAAGGAAGTGCTGAAATACCCCTTCCCTCATTTTGGGCTGCACAGCTCAGGACTCCAGAAGAGACCCCTTCCTTCCACTTGAAGACAATGGAGGGAATAGCGGGGAAGACTTTTTCTTCTGTTTTGGGTACCAGCTTAGCCACAGCAGGATACAGCACCAGTCAGAAAGGATCCTGAGACACCCCTCCAACCTCCCTGTTCCAGGCCCCAGCTCCCAGACATTTCCTGACACACTCTGGACCAGAAGGAAACCAGCTGCCTAGAAGGAAAGGACCCAGTCTTGAAAGGACCCATTCATAATCTACTAACTAAAGAGCCCTTGGACCCGGAATAACCAGCAGCAATATCAAGGTACTACACGAAGGGCCTTGCGTGAGCCTCTGAGAATTGCTGGCTTCAGTTTAGATTCTGCACAATACCAGTTGGGTGCTTTTGAGAAAAGCAGAGGAAAAAGTAAAGGGGCTTTGTCTTGCACCTTAGGTACCAGCACAGTCACAGGTGGATAGAGTACCAAAAGGGCCTTGCGGTCCCCTATTCCAGGACTTGTCTCTTGGACAGCATCTCTGGTCCTGTTCTGGCCCAGAATGGAATCCATTGCCCTGAAAAGTGAGTCCCAGGCCAGGCAATATTCACCACAAACAGACTAAAGAGACCTTGGGCCTAAGGAAATATCAGCGATAGTCCAGCAACACTCCCAGCAGCCTGTGGTGGCAGTGGCCACAGGGTGAGGCACTCTGCCTTTGGAAAGGTGAGGAAAATAGGGGAAGAATGTGTCTTGTCGTATGACTGCCAGCTCAACCACAGTACAATAGAATGTCAGGTAACAGTACAATAGAATGTCACCTAGTCTGTGACTCCCAGACAATACCTCCAGACACACATAGGGCCCGGAGGAACTTGTCACCCTGAAGGGCAGGACACAGCCTTGGCTAGCTTTGCCAACTGATGATTACCAAGTTCCAGGGCCTTAAGCAAACATAAGCAGTAGCCGGAGCATGGTTACAGCAGGACTTGGACAAGACCCAGTAATGTGCTGGCTTCAAATCTAACCCTATATAGTCATAGTAGTGTTGGCCACTGAGGTACTTGTGTCACTCCACCCCAAGTTTTAGATGGCTCAAAACAGAGAGATCCTCCATTGTTTGAGATAAAGAAAGAGAAGAGAATATGAATTTCTTTCTTATAATCCAAATAATTCTCCCAGGACTTGTCCAAGAATATCAAGGTGGTAACTACAAGTCTGCAAGAACCACAGAGTTTCTTGGCTTGGGGTACCCCCGAAAACAGATGCAGCTTAACTCATAACACTCAAGTCCTTTTGAATATCTAGAAATCCTTTCTAAGAAGGATGAGTACAAATAAGCCCAAACTGAAGACCACAATTAAGACCTAACTCTTCAAGGATTAGACACTAACAAACATCTACAGGCATCAATGCCATCCAGGAAAACATGATATTACCACATGAAATAAGTAAGATACTAGGGACTAATCCTGGGAAAATAGAGATATATGAACTTTCAGATGGCGAATACAAAATAACTGTTTTGAGGACACTCAAAGAAACTCACAATAACACAGAAAAGGAATTCAGATAAATTTAAGAAAGAGATTGAAATAATTAAAAAGAATCCAGTAGAAATTTTGGAATTGAAAAATGCAATTAGTATACTGAAGAATGCATCAGATTCTTTTAATAGCAGAATTGATCAAGCAGAAGAATTAGTGAGCTTAAATACAAGCTATTTGAAAATATACAGTCAGAGGAGACAATTAAAAAAGAATAAAAATCAATGAGGCATGCCTATAGGATCTAGAAAATAGCCTTAAAAGGGCAAATCTAAGAGTTATTGACCTTAATTAGGAGGTCGAAAAAGACATAAGCATAGACAGCTCATCCAAAGTGACAATGAAGAACTTCCTAAACCTAGGAAAGATATCAATATCCAAGGACACAAAAGTTATAGATCACTAAGCAGACTTAACCCAAAGATGACTACCTCAAGGCATTTAATGATCAAATGCCCAAAGATCAAGGATAAAGAAAAGATCCTAAGAGCAGCAAGAGAAAAGAAACAAGTAACATAAAATGGAGTTCCAATATCTTTGGCAGCAGATTTCTCAGTGGAAAACTTATGGGCCAGGAAAGAATGGTATGCTATATTTACAGTGCTGAATGAAAAAAACGTTTACCCTAGAATAGTATATCTGGTTAAAAAAAATCTTTCAAACATGAAGGAGAAATAAAGACTTTCCCAGAGAAAGAATAGCTGAAGGATTTCATCAATACCAGACCTATCCTGCAAGAAATGGTAAGGGGATTACTTCAGTCAGAAAGAAAAGAATGTTAATGAGCAACAAGTAATCACCTAAAGATGTAAAATTCACTGGTAATAGTAAGTACACACACAAAAAAGAATATTAAGACACTGTAACTCTGGTGTACACACTACTTCTATCCTTAGTAATAATACTAGGGCTGGGCACGTTAGCTCACGCCTGTAATCCCAGCACTTTGGGAGGCCGAAGTGGGCGGATCACAAGGTCAAGAGATCAAGACCATTCTGGCCAACATGGTGAAATCCCGTTTCTACTAAAAACACAAAAATTAGCCGGGGGTGATGGCATCTGCCTGTGGTCCCAGCTACTTGGGAGGCTGAGGCGGAAGAATCGCTTGAACCCAGGAGGCGGAGGTTGCAGTGAGCCGAGATTACGCCACTGCACTCCAGCCCAGTGACAGAGCAAGAATCCGTCTCAAAAAA
>NW_016107466.1:3649892-3672942 GCF_001604975.1 Cebus imitator | reverse complement strand
AAAAAAACCAGAAAATAAATAACAGAATGACAGGAGTGAGTCCTTACTTATCAATAATAACACTGAATATAAATGGACCAAACTTTCCAATTAAAAGACATATAGTGGCTTAATGAGTGAAAAAGAAAAACAAAAACAAGAACCACTGATCTTTTGCCTGTGAGGAACACACATCACCTAAAAAAAACACACATATACTCTCAAAAGTGTTAGGAAAAAATATTCCATGACAATGGAAACAAAGAAAAAGCAGGAGTGGCTATACTTATATCAGACAAAATAAATTTCAAGGCAAAAACTATAAGAGGAGACAAAGAAGTTTACACTATATGATAATACATCAGTCAAAATTCAGCAAAATGATATAACAAATTTAAATATATGTAGCTCCAACACTGGGCACCCAGATATAGAAAGCAAACATTAGAGTTGAAAAGAGAGGTAGTCCCCAATACAATAAGGGCCAAAGACTTCACTACCCCACTTTCAGCACTGGACAGCTCTTCCAGAGGGAAAAATCAAACAGAAATATCAAACTTCATCTGCGTTACACACTAAGATCTAATAGGTATTTACATAACATTTAATCCAAGAGCTGCAGAAAACACATTCTTTTTCTCAGCACATTGATCATTCTCAGGGATATATTATATCTTAGGTCACAAAGTTATAATATATCCCTGAGAATGTGCTAAAACATTCATAAAAATTGAAATAATATTAAGCATCTGCTCTGACCACAGTGATTTACAACTGGAAATTAATAAAAATAGGAATTTTGGAAATTATACAAATACACAGAAATTAAAAAATATGTTCTTCAATGACCAGTGAGTCAATAAATAAATTAACAGTGGTGTTATTGAAAAGTTAAACACAATTGTCAAATAATAATGGAAACACAATATAATATACTATGGGATACAGCAAAAGCAGTACTCAGAAGGAAACTTATAGCTCAACCGTCTATATCAAAAACAGAAAAAAAAAACTTCGAATAAATGATCTAATGATGCATCTTCAATAACTAAGAAAAGAAATAATAAAGATCAGAGCAGAAATAAATGAAATAGAAATGAAGAAAACAATACAAAAGATCAATAAAACAAACAGTTGGTTTTCTTAAAAGTTAAACAAAATTGATAAACTTTAAGCCAGACTAAGAAAAAGAAAGAGAAGATACAAGCAAATAAAATAGTAAATGAAAAAAGAGGCATTAAAACTGATACTCCAGAAATTCTAAGGATCATTAGAGGATACTGTAAACAACCATACGTCAATATATTGTAAAATCTGAAAGAAATGGACAAATTTGTAGGCATATACAACCTACAAAGATTGAACCAGGAAGAAGCCCAAAAAGTTCAAAACATGAACAAAACGATAACAAGTAATGAGATCAAAGCCATAACAAAAAGTATCTCATTTAAGGAAAGGGCAGCCTCTTCAATAAACAGTGCTGAGAAAACTGGAGGTTCACATGCAGAAAAATCAAGTATCCCTTTCACAATGTAAAAAAAAAAAACAAAAAAACTCAAAATGTATCAAAAGATACATGTAAGATATAAAGTTATGAAATTACCAAACGAAAACATGAGGAAAATTCTTCCTGACGTTAGAAAGGGTAATAACTTTTTGGACATGACTTCAAAAGCATAGACAACTAAAATAAAAATAGACAGAATGACATCAAATTAAAAAGCTTTTTATCAGAAAAAGAAAAAATCAACAGAGTCAAGAGACAATCTGCAGAATAGGAGAAAATCTTTACAAATTGTACATGTGACAGAAACACCAACAATTTAAGAGCAACATTTTAAAAAATCCAATGAAAAAATGAAAAATGGCAAATCATCGTAATAAACAGTTCACAAAAAAAGATGTACATATGGTAAACAGATATATTTTTTAAATGCCCAACACCACTAATCACTAGAGAAATACAAATCAAACCCACTATGAGATATTACTTTACTCCGGCTAGAATGGCTACAATCAAAAAGACAAAAGATAAGAAGTGTTGGTGAAGGTGTGAAGAAAAAGAAACCCTTACATACTGTTGTTACAACTGTAAATTTGTACAATCATTATGGAAAATAGTATAAAAGTTCCTTGAAAAATTAAAATAGATCCACCATATGTTCTATCAGTGCCACTACTGAGTATACATCCAAAGGAAATGAAATCAGTATGTGGAGGAGATATCTGCATTTTCATGTTTAATACAGCATTATTCACAATAACCAGCTATCAAATCAACTTAAGTGTCTATTCATGGATGAAAAGATAAAGAAAATGTAGTATATATACATAGTGAAATATTATTCAGTCATGAAAAATAATGAAATTTTGTCATTTGTGACAACATGGATGAGCCTGGAAGACTTTAGGTGAAATAAGCCAAACACAGAAAGACAAATGTCTGTGTTATTCATACGTGGAAACTAAAAAGCTGATCTCAAAGAAGTAGAGAATAGAACAATAATTACCAGATAGTTGAGAGGAGCAAAGAGAGGGGAAAGGGGGAATAAACTGATAAATTGATAAATTGCTCAATGCATCTTAAAATTATATAGGAGGAATAAGTTCTAGGTGTTTTATTGCACAATAGGTTAATTATAATGAACAATGATGCATTGAATATGTCAAAATAGATAGAAGAGAGCAGTTTGAATGTTTCAGTACAAAGTAATGATAAATGTTTGAGGTGATGGATATCCCAGTTATTCTGATTTGATCATTACACAATGAATACATGTATGGAAATGTCACATTATACCCCATAAATATGTATGATTATTATTTCAGATAAAATTTAAAACACTTTCACACACATTAAAAATCATTTTATAAATATAAAAATAAATTTAATTGTGCAATACTTTATAATAAAATGCACATAAGCAGAGAGAAAATGTATCAAGCTGTTAGAATTAATCTCTAAAAGTTATATTATTAATAATTCATCCTTTTCTCCTTATATACTTATTTTCCAAATTATTTACTGCTTTTAACCATACAGCAAACATTATTTTTAAGGTGCAATAAATAAAAAGATTCATTTTCTAAAGGACATAAGAAAATGATAATTCATATTAAAATGATATCATAACTCCATTTTTCATGCTGGTGAAATTCCAGGAAGAGAGATACAGTAATGTACTAGGTCTATAAGGGAAAATGAAGTTAAATTGCTTTGCAGAAAGGTTCTACATTTCCTTAGTATAAAAACTACGATGAAATTATGTAAAATAAAGAAAAAAACCTTCAAAACATTCATATTCCTAAACCAATATGAAAAGATTACAAAAGTTATGTACAAAGATTTCTATTGTGCCATTAGCTAAAATGCAAATAAATTAAGAAGAGATGATAAATAAAAAGCATGATTGTTATTCCTTGTTAATAAATACTACTTATTGTAAAGCACTTTTGAATAATAAAAATATACTAAACCCATATTTTAATATATTTATTTGAAACATTTCTCAGCAAAGTTGATTATTTTTTATTTTCATCTTTACTCCAAGTTCTTTACATAAAAAAATTGTATCTGTGTCTCTTGGTTTAGTCTGGGACTCATTGGCAATGGAATAGAAGGGACAGTGGTCCTATATTCTCCCCATTCTTAGAAAATCAGACCTATGTCAGGCTGCTGCTGGAAGTGCTGTTGGGGTGGGATCTAGCAGAGAATCATGCCCTGGTGCTGGACTCTTTTATTATGAACCAACAGTGACAAAAACATTATTCAGTGAGAAATACTTTTCGCTTGAACACCAATCTGTCTGAGAAGGGATGTTAGCCCTGTAGGGAAGTATAGGAAATGAGCAGCTACTGACATTTGAAATCCTTTGCTATCCCATGCAAAGGTTTGTTCAGGGATGACCTCTCTCACTTAGGTGAAGTGGGGAAAAATGTGACACACTGTAGCCCTTCCTGCTAGTAGCAGGGAGTCATCATTCCCAATCTGTAGAAAGCTCCTTGGGTTAGTCATCAGACAGTACTGCTTATATTCACAAAAATTTTAATGGCTCACTATTTAAAAAGTTTAAATGAAGACTAAATAAAATGCATGACAGAGCATCAAAAGAGAAGATCAGTAATAAGAAAGTAGAATCTTTGGACAATACTCAAGACCAAATAGACCTAACAGAGACATATAGAACATTCCGGCCAACAATGGCAGAATACACTTTCTTCTCAAGTACTCATTGAACAATCTTCGCACAGGTCACACCACAAATCTTGAGAAATTTAAGAAGGTTGAAATCATGCCACAAAATTTTCAAATTTAATGGCATGAAAATAAAAATTAATGACAGAAGGAAAATGGAAAAATTAACAAACATGGGAAAACATGGAAATTAATGCACTCTTGAACAACAAATGAGTAAAATAAATGAAAATAGAGTTTAGAAATTACAAAATAAGAATCGTGAGACCAATGAAAATAAATACACAACATATTGAAACTTCAGGCGTGAAGCAAAATCATAACTAAGGGGGAAGTTTACAGTGAGAAAGCTTTTATTTATATTTTTTAAAGACAAATAATCAAGCTTTACATCTCAAGGAACTAGAAAACAAACAACTTAAGCCCAAAGTTAGCAGAAAGAAGGAAATACAATTGGAGCAGAAATAAACAAAATAGAGAACAGAAAAACAATAGAATATATCAAAGAAGGTAGGATGTTTTCAAATATCAGCAAAATTGACAAACTTTTAGACAGATTAACTAAGGAAAGGTAAGATATTATTCAGCCTGTATAATGAAGGAAATCCTTTCAGATGCCACAGCATGGATGAATCTTGAGGATATTATGCTAAGTGAAAAAAGCTAGTCACAGAAGGGCAAACATTGTATAATTTCCCTTATGTAAATTATCTAAAATAGTCAGATTCATAGAAACAGAAAGTATGATGTTGGTTGACAGAGGCTTAGGGGAGGAAAGAAGAGGGAATTATTGTTCAATATACAGAAAGATTCAGTCACAAAGGACGAAAATGTTCTAGGTGCATTCTGTATAGCCTTGCACTTACAAAGTCAATACTGTAATGTGTACTCTGATGTACACTTAAAAATTTGTTGGGAGTGTGGATATGTGTTTTTTAGCAAAATTAAAAAGCAAGATATTATTGTTATTTTTGCTGTGGCTGTTGTGGCTTTGCTATTGTTAAGGGACAGGTTCTCTTCTAAAAGTTTTAAATACCTTTTTCTCAGTTAATCCTCACACCATCACTAAGACAAAAGTAGAGAAGAGAAAATTAATTTTAGAAAGACTGTGTACATTTCCCAAAGCTATAATTCTAAGAAGGCTAAAAGCTAGATTTCTAATTCAGTTCATCTGATCACACAACCCAAATTCTTTTTTCTTTATTTTTCTTTGAGACAGGATCTCTCTGTTACCCAGAATGGAGTGCAGTGGTGCCATGTTACAGACTCCTAATTTTTAACAGCAGCGTTCTATCATGTTACCTGTAATCTCTAATGTGACCGTATAAATATTGCTTGTCAAATGAAAAGAATATTCACTTTCATACAAAAATCAAATGAATGCAGATCTGTTCTTTGTAAAATACTGAGGAGACTAGTGAAAGAAGGAAAGCCAAAGATAAAAAAGTGGTAGTGTAAAAGAATAATGGGATTCCATATCCAAAGAACTACAAGAACTTTTTCAAACTGACAGTTGGTAAATATTCAAAAGTAACCATGCATCATGCTGCCCATCCACTTACAATATAAATACCCAACATAAATAAATAAATTCCTATCATTAATAAATCATAATGATCCATATGATTCTAGTAAATCTTAACAATAAAATGAATCAAATAAGATTCTCTGATTAATATATCTATAATTAAATAATGAGATCCCACTCTGAAGTGCTCTTATATAATATATTTTTATTGAGAGATTTTCCAAACCCTTAAAGATGTGTTTCTCCACAATCCCTCTGGAAAGCAAGACAGATTTACACATACATATCTATTTTTCTCTATTTCCTTGGCATGAAGAGAGAATAAAATTTCTTCTGACTGCATAATTTTTTATTTTAGGATCTGCACTTAAAACGTACCTACTATACAAATCTGCATATTACTTTGTATTTAAATTCTCTGAACATCAATTTCTTCATCTGCAAAGCAAGGTTGATATTTCTCATAGCAGCATTGATTCTTTCAGTTTTTTGAAAATACATTTTGAGGAGCAACTATGGGAGAGACATTTTTTTCATATGAAGAAAAGTGAGGTCCCTGTTGCTTGGAATTTATATTTTATTAGGAACAGGCAGGCTTTCTTGTTTTTACATTTTTAAATATCACTTTATAATTCGGTGTTTGATGTCAAATGGCAGAAGAGTTATTCATATTATTGAAATATGTTGAAGTGACCAAGAGTGACTGAGTGAATAGGGGACTACTCTAGACCAGGTGGCCCAAGAAGAATTCTACAGGAGATGTAATTTAAACAAAGATCTTAATGACAAGAAGACATCGACCAACTGGTGTTAGGGAAAATTCCATTCCTGAAGGAAGGAAGAACTAATAGGTCTTGAGCAAAAATAAGTAAACAAGAGAATAAAGTCTGAAGCCCAGTAAGTGTAGGGGAAAGTACTGAGAAGATACTGGGGAAATACAGCCAATATAAAACACATACTTTTCACTTTTTTGATCAAGGTAGGAGGTTTATATTTTAGAGTAAATGCCATGAAAAGCCATTGGATGACTTTTAGCAGAATTCAAAGTCTAAAATAATTTATTTGCACAAGTCATATTCATTTCTGTATTTGTTCTCCGATACTTGTGTTGCACTTTCTGTCCTGGATGTTGGGTGAAGGTGCCTTGATAACTACATTTTCTAGATGCCCTTTTCAATTGACTTCCAATTAGTTCTGCTTAGTGGAAGGCACTGGCAGGAGTTTGGAGTGTCCTGCAAGGGGAAAGCCTGCATAGCTCCTCTCTTCCTCTATACTGAGTAGAATATCCTCCAGAAGTGGCTGCAATCCTTCAGTGGCTCCACTGCCTGCAGACCAGCCTCTCCCTCCATTGTCCCATTGATGCCAAATGTCTTCTCCTCCTCCACTCTGGTCACTTCACCTTCTCTTTTTGCCCACCAAACTGTAAAGATAATAGTGGCTTCCTGTTGGTATTAATCTCTTGCTTTCCTCATGGATTCCTTTTATCCTTTCCACCTTTCTAATTCCTTTGCAGAGAGTATTGAATATTAAATACTGTCTGTTGATCTACTGTAGATTCTCTTTCCTGAATGTTTCATTGCTCATAGTTAAGATAAGTAAGCATGAAGATAGCCAAAATTTATTTCCTTTAGAGTCTACAGCATACTTTTAGAGTCTACAGCATATTTTTTGCTCTTAATTTGCTATTAACTTGGTGATAGCAGTGTTTACAAATTGTTGGTTTTCTCGTTTACTTCCTAAACCAGAATTTTAGGCCTCTGGAAGCATAGTTTTAGGTATCTATCACTGTGTCCCTAAAACCTAATTACATGCCATTCAACAATCAGATATTGATAATTGAACTACTTGTCATATTGTGACACCCAAGAATTTCCAATCAATAGACAAGATGTCTGATGTAGCCATCTACTTTTGAAACTATCCCTGATAACATGAAGCCCTTACCAAGTGTCTGTCTATATCAGATAAAGACACAGAAGTTCTCTTCCTCAACCCCAACATGAAGTCTGATTACTTCTTGCTACTTTGAGTCCAGAGACTCAATTGTTGTGTGTCATTTAATGTATTAAACTCCTTCATTCCCCATTGTTGCAATTCACACAGCTATTGAATACAAGAATACAAGGAAGTACCAAATATTAATACTTCTCCTAATGAATTAAATGTGTCCCTTCCAAATCCATGTGTTGAAGTCCTAAACGCCAGTGTGATTGTATAAGGAGTTGGAGTTTTTGGGAGAAAATTAGGTTCAGATGAAGTGATAAAGGTGAAGCACCCAAGATGATATTAGTACTCTTAAAGGAAGATGGAGAAATTCCAGAGCTTCCTTTTATCCCATATGAGGATCCATTTAGAACTTAGTCGTCTGTAAGCCAAGAAGCAGACTCTCACCAAGAACTGAATCTACTGGTATGTTACTATTGAATAATCTAATCTCCAGAACTATGATAAATAAATGACTGTAGATTAAGTGATCCAAGTATGGTATTTTTGTTATAGCATCCCCAAACTAAGATTCTCTAACATTTAATTTGGACACAGTGCTATACCTTAAAATGTTTTGGTTAAGTTTAAATTGTTGGAAAGACTATCACAGTGATCAACAGTGCAGATAGATCTGAACTGGGAATGTAAGAAGAGGAAGGTGTTTCTATGGTTCGTGGAGTGTTTTAAGCATCTGTGATCATAATAACATTAATTTTAAAATTTACCAACAGTTGGAAAAAATTATTTTGTATCTATTACTCTTAAAAATATGTTACATACTAAAGATAATAGTTATGAGTTTATTAGATACTCAGCCCACAATATTTTATAAACTTGCTAGTTTCATGAGAGAATTATTGAAAGTTAAGTATAATAGAAAAATTTTTTACACCAAGTTATAGATGGTTCAGAGAAATTTATGTCAAACATGTTTGGGCTTTCATTTTTTGGATACTTTCTATAGTTTATGTGTATCAAACTTGGATCTAGTTTATCCCTACATGATTTCAAGCTGTGTATAAATATTTGATATCAGTATTCTATAGATGGTGCTAATGTAAATTTTAAAAGAAATTTTGGTTCATAAAACAAGCTCAAGTACAGATTTTTCCTTCTGAAATACAGATAATTTCTTCTCAAAGACAAAATTCAATTGCGAGAGAGAAAGAGAGAGAGAGAGGTGGAGAGAAAGGAAGATAACATTTATCAATTTATTATGGTTAATAGTACATTGGATTTAACCAATATGTATTTATAATTATTAATATACAATATGGTTGATAGAGTCAATGCCATCAAAATAAATCCATGGTCATATTTTGATAGAGGACAGCCTTAGGAAAACTTTATTATACTTGTAGGATTAGCTGATAGATATTGAAAAATGAGATCACATTGAACCAATTTCATAATGATTTCTCTCTCTTTGTCTGTCTCTGCTTCTGTGTTTCTCTTTCTATTCTTCCAAAACTTCTACAATACTTGCTTCACCTAAAAAGTAAAACTAGACTATTAACTTCAACAGTTATAGTTCTTCCATTTCTTCAGCATAGTTAAGGCATTTCCAAATCACAGAACAAGATACACTCTCTAATTAAACACTAATTGACTTTGACAACTGCAAGTCAGCAAACACAGATGCCTCAAACTTGTGACTCATTATATTCAAAAAGACAGTTATCAACACCTCTTAAACAAATTAGTCACAGAGCATTTTCATTTTAATTGTAAAATATCAAGTCAACAGGAAGGGCTTATATTAAAACACTAGCATGGATTTTAAAACTTCTCAAGGAAATGAGCACTCAAAGCCATTAAAGACAAAATACCCTATCAACTTAAATGACAATAATAGCTTGGCACATCCATTAGTACATTAATACTACATGAAGCCATTACATTGTTTTCATATAGCTATTAATACTCTGTTTCCACATGTCTATTAATATAATTAGCCATAATACGGAAAACATTCAATATGTTGAAACTCACAAAAAGGAAATTTAAGAAGGGTGTTTTTCAGAATGAACGTGGTATTTTCTCCATCTCTTCTTGTCCAATGGCAATAACAAGACATTGGCCTGGGACTACCATCCCGGAGATGCATGTAATTGTTGTTTGCACAATCAATGAAATATTCTGAAAGTTGAGCTAATAAACATATTGCCCAAAATTAGGATTGTAGTTTTAAGATTAATGTTTAGATTGGGTTTCCTTGCCATCTTAATCATTTATTTTTATTGTAACTTGAAACTTCTTGAACTTCCATTTCTTATAAAATAAGACAGAAAATAACATTTGTCTCACTGAGTAATTATTACAATTATAAATGCCAGTTTAGAGATAACTCATTGCCTAGAACATTGGAAGCTCTTTCTACGTCAACTGTCTGTAGTATTATTACCTTTTAAAGTTCACATAATGATCTCCAACGAAGTAGACTTACATTTCCACTTTGTAGAAAAGGAGAACTAAATTTGTCCCACGGATACACAGTCAATAGGTTTTAGGGGTTGGATTTTAAAAACAGTCATTATCTGGGGGTTGACATATTGTCATAGTTAGCTCCTTAGCACAGTGCCTGACAAAATAAACATAGCAATTTCAAAAACAGTAAAATTGCATCAATATTTGTATTGCTTCAGTGTGTGTCTTTTTCTCTCTTTTTACTCCTGCCTTTTAAAAGTGTGTCAGACCATGTAGGAAGTCAAAAGAAGAGTACACAGGAGATGGAGACCCAGCAGACAAGGTATTTATACCAAGTGGCTGGGATCTGACAATAGTTTAATCTCTGATTTCAGTTTTATCAAAGATGTTAAAGCTGAAGAAGCTGTGCTGGACGTCAGATCAGTGAGGCGGGTCTGTTGCTCTAAACCTGGCTTATGATCATTTGCCTCATTGGTGGTTTGGTTTCATAAAGTGAAAAAATGTAGGACTTTCCCTCTGTGCTTGATTTTGGCCCTTGTTCTTGACTTTGACACAGCTACTTACCCCACTTCAGTTCTTGAAATTGTTTCAATCTGACACTAAGAGAGTTGAAGGGCAAAGTGAGATTCAAGACCTGTCAAAGTCAGTCCAACATAAAAGGGCATTTTGGCTTCTGCTCCTCTAGTATTAGCCCACAACAGGTGTCCAATTTTGATTTTTCTATGCCTACTCCAGAGCCAGTGCACAAAAGTCTAACTTCATTTTTACATGTTACTTGGTTTGACGAATGTCTTGCAGCATTGCACTTAACTAGAAATTGTTTATTTTTCTACACCTCCCACAAAGGGGGAAAAAAAAAAAAACCAAATAACCCTAAAGCACATATGTATGTTTTTCTTTCCAAATTTGGAAAAGTTTAAAATAAATTAGAAAGGAAACATAACTAGTTGTAGCAAATGGTGATATTCCATTTTATTAGATGCATTTTTCCTCTTTTTCAAAACTAGGTAGATAATGTAATTCAGCAGGCAGTCTTAGGTAATTCAAAGGATCAATATAGTCGAATCAACTCCTCAGCAAATCAATGTGTGGCAACTGCTCTCTTCACTTCTAAAGTGTCTCCACACATCATAAGGTACATCTTTGGCATAAAGCATAAGAGAGTTTTGTGACATAGTAGATATCAATGTGGCTTCCAGGTATTGTTTTTCTTTCACAATTGCAATTCATAAATGTATGGCTGGAAGCTGGCATTTTCTAGTTGTAAAAGAGGCTGTCTGATGTCTTTCTGGCTTAGAGATGTGAATCTGACCCCTGCTCCCCCGCCACTCTTGTTCAGAATCCTTATTCTTTCATATGTCACCCTCTGAGGTAGCATGAGAAGAAAGTTCAGAGGAAAGGTCGTATTCTGGGCTGACAGCTTGCATCAGTCTGAAGGGGAACTTCATTTGTTTCCACTTTATGCTATTTTATTTGAAAAGGGGTGTTTAAGTGATATTTGCTTGCTTCTTGTTCTACTAGTGAGAAAAATTACAGACCATGGAAAAACAGGTTAGTGGAAGCTCTCAAACATTTTCTTCCTAAAAATAGTTTCAAATGTTTTATTTAAATATACTTCTCAAATTTTATTTGTCTTGATAAATAACAAGACTTTTTTTTTCAGTTGTGAACCATATCTTATTGATGGAATTACTAGATCAGTATTTCAATGCGATTTTTAAAGAAATTTATGAATACAAATTACGCCAACTAATATGTTAGAAAATGGTCATTTAATACCTACTATTAAAGCAGACAAGCTGAAATATAAATTCTAATATATCATTGCTGATAATACATCTTTACTCAACCTTTTTAGAGAGCCATTGAGGGATATTTGCCAAGTTTTAAGTGAACCCAGCATTTATATTAGCAATTTTGCAGAAACATATAAATTCTATAGACATCTTTGTTCATCTGTGACACTAAATGTATAAAAATATTTATTGTGGCATTGTTTGTAATTGTATCTATTGATGAACATTTAGATTGTTTTTAAGTTTTCTACTATCTAAATAAAATAAAGTACATTAAACAATAGTGTACTAAATTGCCTATTAAATAATATATATTTAGATGCACTGACAAAGATGATTTCATATGTGTAACACCTAAAAACGAGAAACTTGTAGAGGATGATGTCTATAAAAACAGTTTGTTAAATTAAATTATTTGGGCCAAATGTTTGATTCCATTTACTAGGTATGATCATATACAAGTCATCCAATGCCTTTGAACCTTAGATTTTTCCTCTGTGTAATTCTCAGAATAATTACAGTAGGTAGGTTTTATATAAATTAGAAAATTTAATAATGAAAAGTAAGATAATAATATGAAGGGGAATTTTTTTCTACTTATATAATAATTCAAATGTTAAAATTAAATATTTCTGAATTGTACAATTATGTTAATAATATTCAAAACAAAATTTGCAAAAGGTACATCACACAACAAACAATTATAATACAGTGATATTTCATTAATGAATTAATATATAACCATATTTCTAATAGTTTGAAACACTATATATACTCCACCTTCCAAGCACTGTGTTTGATGCTGAGGATACTATAATGCTCTTAGCATAGCCTCTTTTTTTGTGCAATAAAGAGTTTCTGCTTGCTGCGCATGGTGGCTCATGCCTTTAATCCCATAACTTTGGGAGGCCAAGGCAGGAGGATCACTTGAGGGCAGGAGTTTGAGACAAGTCTGGCCAACATAGTAAAACCTCTCTCCACTAAAAGTACAAAAATTATCTGGGTGTGGCTGCGGGCACCTATAATCCCATCAAGAGTGACAGAGCAAGACACTGTCTCAAACAAAAAAAAAAGAAAGAAAAAGGAAAAAGAACTTACTGCATTTTTGTTAAATATACTGGATTCTCACCCCTTTCAGTGAATGAAACAAAAGTAGTACAGCCTTTTATTCATGGATTTAAAACAATACATTAAAATTCCAAATTCGAAGTGTCAACAAAAGGAAAAACTTAACAAAGGGCATTAGACATTGTGAATTTTAAACAATGACAACAATACCGATAATACTAATGATGATACAGTGTTTATGACTAGGAAACGTCTCAATAAATGTTAGCTAAGTACCTTAACTCAATTAGTTTACAACAATAACTTAGGAGCAGCTGTTGCTATTCGAATTTCGTGCGTACGAAATCTGGGCTGAGGAGACATTAAGTCACACAAATATAAGTAACCACATGCAGAGATACTAAATTCAGATCTTCCCTACTTTAACTGCTATATTGTAGAGCCTCACAGCAGTTTTCTTAGCCTAATAGTTTATTGTATTTAAATTACTGTACATATCAATTCAGAAAGAGTTATATTTGTACACAAACCCATATGTTAGAACATTTTATTCCTAAGGAGGTATCATAACTTTATATCTCAATTTGGCCTATAAATGAATACTAAAATCATATTCATGTAACCAACTATAATAATATTAATAGTAACAAATAATTAGTCTAACATCAACAACAAATTTTACTTGCTAGAATATGCAAATATCAAAAAAAGTAAAAAATAACATTTATTATCCAGTAGGAAGTTTATAGTAATAGTTGAAAGCAACCTAATTTTAATTATATTGAAAGCTTTTCATCTGCAACAAGTGTCTGAAGACAATAAAGCAAAGTATTCAGCAGCCTCAATGAAAAGGATGTGTTAATTAACCAGGAGGCAGAAAAATAGTAAAAACAGTCTAGATTAGGAGGCCCATTTTCTAGGACCTATGTTTTACAGGCAGCTAGGGTTACATAAATCACAAGAAAAGTCAGTAGAACAGTGTCTTCGCTAGTAGAAGTTGAATAGATAAATGATGATTCTATTTACCAATTAATCCATTTATTCATTCATGATTCATTTACTTATTCAATATGTATTTAATATGTACTTGGTGCCTGGTTGGCACTGGGCTAATTGCTGCAGAAAGAGCAGGAAATTAAAACAAATTTGTTCACAGTTACACCTTCATTGAACTGCCGTCTCCGCAAGAAGGACTTTTGGGTTTTGTGTATGTGTCAATGAATTTGAGTCTATCAGGCATGGTCTTGATATAAAAAGGTGGCACACTCAAATTAGATAACACAAGAAGCACATAAGAAGAGGCTATTTTTAAAGGCTCCAAGTAGCATTTAGAAAAGACAAATAAGGGATATTACCATGCTTTAGAGCATGTAACATTGGAAAGATACTATCTCCTCCAGGTTTGATGGAGTGGGATGAGGGACTAATTATCACACTGCTAAGAGAAACAGATTGGAGAGTCATTCAAGTTATGGCCATAAGCAGAAGGAAATAGCCAAATTAAGGTATTATAGCAAAAAATTCACGTGGGGAATAAATATCAAAACTCCACTCTCCTATTCCACCCTCCAATTTCATACAGAATTTGTTCCCACAGGTCTCATTGATCTAACTCAACCACAATCTAGAGCATGGGAGAACCCAATAATGCAGCGAACTGAAGTTAGCCTTCAGGCGCATACAACAGGGAAAGGATGAGTGAAGAGTGGGTCTGGAACTGGAGGGCTGAACGGATGATATCCAACAAATGGAGCAAGACATGTAAATACATAGAACTTCATACTCTTTACATGCATTCAGGAAGACAACAATTTCTACCCCACTAAAGTTAGGTTCCTACACTACCACAGAAATTAGGAATTAAAACACTATCTTTCTGAAAGATTACATCTTTAAAAAATGCTTCCCAGAGCCTTGAGAAAGATATTCCTAGATCATAAAGCTGGCAAGAGGTATATTTATCTTTAAAAAAGGTTTACATACATTTCAGAGAGACAAAGAAGGAACTCATACATTTTCTAAAGTAAACACTCTAAAAAAGGGATGGAGGAAGTATCTTCCTTTAACTTCAACTGAGAAAATTATATCTTTTTAAAATAAATTTGTATTTGCCCTCATAATACACAGATGCATGCATATACAAATATAATTTGTATTCTGAATACACACATTCATGCACATATAATACATACATGCATACACACACAATTACGATTTTTATTCTGAATAATTTGAAAGTTGCAGACATCTAGGATATATTTACCAATTTATTTAATTTTATAATATATACTAAGTGGTGTCAGAATTGGTACCTTCTTATTTCCTTTGAGCCACTATAATAACATGCCACAGATTGGGTAATTTATAAATAACAGGAATTTATTCATCACTGTTCCAGAGGCTGGGAAGTCCAAGATCCAGGTGCTGGCAGATTACGTGTTTTGGTGAAAACTCTGTCTTTGCTCCTGAGATGCTGCCTCTTGCTGCATTCTCACATGGAGAAAGGGGAGGTGGGCAAGAGGGATAAATGCTGTCCTCACTTAGCAAAAGGTGTGAGTGTAAGGGCCAGGCAGCTCTCTGAAGCCTCTTCGATAGGAGCACTAATTCCACTTGTGACAGCAGAGTATTCATGACATAAAAACTTCCCTAAGGGTCCCACCTCTTAATATCACCACTATGGGGATTAAGTTTTCACATGAATTTTGGGGGGACACAAATACTCAAACTGCAGCAGTAACCTATATCACTGTGAAAAGCAAACCCATGAAGTAGAGTTCAATATTTTTTTACATTTCTGTATATATTATGTTCAAGAGTTACTTTTTGTCTTTCTCTCTCCAGCAAGGTTGTTTGTCATTTGGTTGAAACATAATTTGATTCTTTTACAATGGTTTTACAGTGTTTATCTAGTGTGATTAATTTTTTAAAATTGTTATTATTGAGAGTGCAAAACATTAACATGCTTCCACATGGTATACTCAGAGAAGTATCATTACTTTCCCACAGTTCATATATGTTTGTATTGTTGGATGTTATCTTTATGGTAAATTTCTTCCACATTTAAAAAATGTGTAAAAAGTGTTAGTTGTATAGAGTAAGACCAGGTCCCATGTAGAATATCATAGCATATTCCTGCAATGTGTTTTATCATTTTCAGAATTTCCAACTGTGTAAACTATCCTGAAAAGTGGCCTAAGTGAAAGAACCATCAAGACCTTGTAATTTTGACGTTTGCAGAAAGATGTGTGGGAGTGAAAGAGATTCATGGTGGGTAGCCTCGCAGTAACTTCTGTAGAAACTGTGTGGCTCCTCCTGAGGCTTGATTAGGTTCTTCTCCTTTATTCTACTTCTTCCATCAAAGCACTTAATATTTTGCGTTATAATCATTGATTTTCTTATTGGTCTCTCTTTCCTTAAGGGAAGAAACTGTATCTTATTGAACTGCTATGAGAGCCTGATGTTGTCTAGATTTGTGGGGACACAGAGATGAATGATGCAGGTGAGTGAACATAAGGACATGATGAAAAGTTGAAGGAAAGCAACCTGTACATTAATCATCTGGGTTTTACTGTCTCTCATTCTAGATGCTTAGTACAAAGTGGTGCTTGTTAAAATACAAATTTTTTCCCCCTTCTTTTTTCAGGGATTTAGGGATAGGGAGTTTTACTCTCCTTATTAACTATTAATCCAAGACAATCTGAAGCAAGTACTGCAGAAATCATATGTAGAAGATTGATTTTGACCTAGACAACTGGATTTTCCATACTTTAAACTACACATTGTAATTAGAAAAAAAAAAATCTGTAAAGTAAACACAAGACCTATTGATGCTGCTCTTGTGGAATGATATGATGGGTATCATCAATGTGATCATTACTACTCCAAAGAACACGTCCAAGCAATTTCCCATTTACTGCCTTAAGAAAAAGGGCTGGAGACTGTGGCTCACTCCTGCAATCCCAGCACTTTGGGAAGCCAAGACAGGTGGATCACGAAGTCAGGAGATGGTGACCATCCTGGCCAACATGGTGAACCTCGTCTCTTCTAAAAATACAAAAAAAAAAAAATTAGCTGGGCATAGTGGCACGTGCCTGTAGTCCCAGCTACTTAGCAGCCTGAGGTAGGAGAATTGATTGAATCCAGGAGGTGGAGATTGCAGTGAGCCAAGATCGAGCGACTGTACTACAGCCTGGGTGACAGTGCAAGACTCTGTCTCAAAAGAAAAAAAAAAAGGAACCCTTCATATTTAGCAGGCAGTTGTAACCTTAGGTAAAATATGGATGACTATATAAAGACACTATTATAGTGGAGATTTTTGTCAAATGGCCCTATATAATCTGAATGGTTTTCACTATGGAACATTGTAAGGAAAAGATATTTGCCCTGTTTCCCCAACTTTAATGAATTTCCTCTTCTCCATGATCACATACTTTATTTTGTTTTTGCAACTACAAATTACAGTATCACCTGGCTTTCTGGTTTCAGGTGCCTCTCTGTCCAAAACTATTAGTTTAAACATTACTACTCATCATAGTCATTTTAAAGTACTCAATCTAATAAATCGTGCATGCCAATTTTATTACTCACTTAAACCTGATACTACTTTTGTTATCTTTCAAAATGCATGAGTAAATCCTGCTTGAGAATAAAGTCTGCACAGAAGAAAGCAGCATGAAGAAACAGATGGAGATGCAGAACTCTGAAAACGTTATAGAAGAACCTGGATCCAGCTAGGTCAGCAGTAGACTGTTTCTTAGCTGTTGTGTTGTATAACCCAATAAGTCTGTCACCCACTCTTCCTTTTATATTTTATTCCTCCATAACTTTCTGGGATTCGTAAAGAACTTTCTCTGAGTTCTTTTGCTAGTTTCCTCTGTCTTACTCTGTCTTCTTCCCTTAGATTTTACACTAAGGCTTACTGTGAAAATGCATACATTCATATATACATAATGAAAGTGAGTCCAAAGGAATAAAATAAATTTAATGTTGGCTACTACTTGGTTTATGAAAAGGACAAAGTACTCATGAGACTACTAGTCTTAAGGACAAGAGACAAAGGTTCTAATTCTATTTCTGCCTTTAACTTGTCTTGTGGTATTTAGTGAAAATAAAATGCATTTAGTCAAATAAGTAGAAACAAAGCAAGCATTGGTTTTAAATTAAATTCCTGAATTACTAAAGAGTCTACAAAATAACGAGAGATTTTAGTTTATTTTAAAACATAAATTTCAAATATCTCTTAAAAATCATAGACATCATGGGGAAATTCCTGCCCAAACCGAAGCATCTTCATATGTTTGTTAATATGCATAGTCTTATTTGAAGTCTGGTAACTTTGGTATACTCATAAAAATAAAAAGGGTTATGACTTGTGGGGTATATATGCCTTTGATTAATAATAAATTTGTAGTCAGTTATGATTTAATAAACTCCTTGGGTTTGGAAGACCACAACCAGGTGGTCCTGTGGTTCCCGACCTTTATTTCCACAACAAGACCCTTTTATTATTTTCTCCCTCCTTTTGAAATATTTCAAAATATCCCAGGAAAGAGTGTGTGCTTTGGTGACACACTGATTGGGGTTTTGCTTCTCTACTTAGAATTAACCAGCTGGGTGTTTCTCTGAACTTTAGTTGTATCACCTTTAAAATGGGATTGCTGGTACCTACAATACAGAATTATTATTAAGTATGAATCAGAATTTTGTTTGTCCCATTGTTAATGTTTTATAAACATTAGTTTTCTATTCAGATTCAGATTTTTAAAACCAGATTTCTACCTTAACTGTAGTGTATTACAAATAATGTAAGACCATAGGTGGCCTATAGGATTAAAAAGAGAATTCTGCTTTATTAAACATGGATTAATAAAAACTTAGGCAGATTTAGTAATGTAACACTAATGAAATATGAAATGTATCTTATAAATTCTCTATGACTAAGCAATATCTTTTATAAAATAAGCATAATGAAAAAAAAAAACATGGATTCAGTAGTATAAATAGTAAAATACTCAATTACCACAAAATGTCTGGAGTAGAAAACTTTTTTTTCTTTTCTGAGACAGAGTTTTACTCTTGTTGCCCAGGCTAGAGTGCTATGGTGCAATATTTGCTCACTGCAACTACCAGCTCCCAGGTTCAAGAGATTCTCCTGCCTCAGCCTGCTAAGTAGCCGGAATTACAGGTATGAACCACCACACTCAGCTACTTTTTTTGTATTTTTAGTAGAAATGAGGTTTCACCATATTGGCCAGCCTAGTCTCGAACTCCTGATCTCAGGGGATCTGCCTACCTTGGCCTCCTAAAGTGCTGGATTACAGCACTGCATCTGGCCTCGAATAGAAAGCTAATTTAACCTCCCTTAATGAAGTGTTATCATTTGATGTCTAAGAAAGCAAACATTATCTGACCTAGTAAGATATTTCATATGTATAGCAAAAATGATACACAAAATGCAACAGGTTACAAAAATGTTGCCTATAAGATGTTTTCAGAAATGCCGCAGAGTCAGATGTTTTCAGAAACAGACAAGGACACCAGGGATGTTTCTGAAAGAGAGGTCAGGCTAATTTTTTTAAGGTTTAA
This sequence comes from Cebus imitator, assembly GCF_001604975.1. Taxonomy (NCBI): domain Eukaryota; kingdom Metazoa; phylum Chordata; class Mammalia; order Primates; family Cebidae; genus Cebus; species Cebus imitator. Next base: position 3,653,378 of record NW_016107466.1, on the reverse strand, counting down.
ACAAAATAAAAAATATATTATTGCAACCCTAAACTGTCTTCACTTACTTTGAATATGCAGAGCCTTTATGTGATTCAAAATTATCCACAAAACTTAAAAGCTTTTGCAGAGAAATTTGGCAGCCACCAAAAATTTCTGAAAGCTAAATATCTTTGTAAGGGCAGCATGTAAGTGTATATAGATGCTCAAGGTGGGCTCACATTTCCCAAATCTACTTTTTTCCTAAGGCTAATATGGAAGTTGTGTTATTCATTCAGAATCTGAGGAAATTTATTGACACTTTCCCAATAATAAACCACCTGTGGACACATACATGAATTGGTTTGGGGGCATAAAAAACACCTTGAAACTTACAATGTTCCTTAGATAAAGAACCACTGGTTTATTTATTAGCTAATACATATTCATGATTGCATCCATCTGTTAACATGTTTTGAGGTCAATAATTGTCCCCTCTAGCTAATATTTGTATTCTACAAAAAAGTCATAGGAGAAATGGAGGCAAATAGTTGAAGATGTCTATATTCAGTTGTATTACATACTCAGATAGGACGCTCTCTGACGTATATGGGATCCTGAGCACTGGACTCAATATGGGTTCTGGTTCAGCCACAAGGCAATCCACCCATTATATTTTGAATTAAATAATCAAATTAATGGTGATTTCACTGTTAAGGGTGGAGGCTTCCAAGCATGCAACAGAGGGGATTCTAAAATTTTTCAAGGAGATACTTTAAAGCATGAAGACAAAATACTTCACATACAGGCCCTGGCTGTGGGGCCTAAGTCAATATTGTGTCCAGTAACTATCACTGGTGTCCAATAGCTATCCAACCTTGTGTCCAATAGCTATATTCCCTCAATACCTTTGAAGGAGAGATTTACAGTAAATAATCAGCCAGAAGATTGGAACATGATACAATACACCAATTTCAAAACTTCTCCATGTTGGCCAGGTGCGCCAGCTCATGCCTATAATTCCAGGACTTTGGGAGGCCAAGGTAGGAGGATCACTTGAGCCCAGGAGTTCTAGACCAGCCTGGACAACATGGTAAAACCTGTCTCTAAAAATATAAAAAATTATTTTAGCATGATGGTGTGCATCTACAGCCCCAGCTACTCAGGGACAGCGAGGTTGAAGTTGGAGGATCACTTGAGCACAGGAGGTTGAGGCTGCAATGAGCTCTGATGGTTCCACTGCACTGCAGCCTGGGCAACAGAGCAAGATCCTATCTCAAAAGAAAAGAAAAAAAGGAAGACATGAAACAAACCAAAAACAACCTAACAAACAAAACTTCTTCATGTCAATACAATTCTCAAACACACTGGAATGTTCAAAATTGACCCACTCTTTCCCTAAAGGCAATCTATGAAACAACACTGTTATTCGAATACGATAGCACTCAGATACTACAGGAAATGTACTGCCCAATTTTAGAGTCTAGGTTCATTAAGCAATGTCTGACATTCATATATGATAGATCCACTTTAACCTTAGGAATTTTTTTAAAGAGGACTGAGATACATCAGTTCTTTCCTCAATAGAGCAAATGAATTCAGTATTGTGTCCATAGAGGATGGACCCCACACTAAATAAAACGATTGAGGGTAAAAGAGGAAGAATTTTGCTATTATGGTTTTTATGTAGTCACATATGCATTTTATTGAAAAGTGGGCAAAGCTCTGGCCCTTACTATTTCTGTGAAATACTCAAGGTAGGAAAAGAAGTAGGCACGAGGTACCAGGATGGAGGAGATTTGCCAATGTGTGAAGACATTTTTGTTAGATACAATTAGGAGGCGATGCTACTGGCATCCTGTGTGTAGAGGCCAGTGATGCAGCTAAACTTACCATGACACACAGAATAGCCTCCCACAACAAACAGTTATCCAGCTCAAAATGTTAATAGTGCTAACACTGTGAAACCCATCATATATAATATGTAAAAATATGATATGATATGAAAATTTCCAGTAATGTGTGATTGTGTGGATGGAGGATCTCAGTATCTACACATGGTATCTGTAAAATGGGCATATTAAGTTACACATATTGCACGGACATTTAAAAAGAAAAAGTGGACCAAGATTCTCTACCTGGTACGTTACTCCTCTCATCGCTTTGAAATTTTCGCTTTTTCTATGTCTTATTTTGTTCATTATAAAGGAAGTTTTGCTAGTATAACTTTCATCGTTCTGAGATATCTCTTTTTTATGTCCACCCATACCACCAATCTCCCACCATCAAATTTTGAAACATTCCCAACCCTGCCTACCTTCATGCATAAACTTTGTTTTACTTTTGGACTGAGGATTTAGTTTCTATTGTAGAATGGGAGCTCGCAGTCTCTTTTTGAATTGAATGCTGAAGAAACGTCATCTTTAATTAAAACGATAGTATCACCATTTAAAGGCTAAAATACATACAAAGATATGAGTAATAATGGTTCAGTTTTATATGGCTTAGCAGGCTGACTACTGCAAGAATGCTTCTTAATGTCTGGCTATCTTTGAGAAAAAGAAGAGAAAAAGAGAGGATCTTGCTTTTCTAAAGATATGAATTCTAGATCTGATTGAAGGACATTTAAAAAGGATTAGGCAATTCTGACTGGAAAAAATATGAGTTCATGTTAAAAGTTTTATAGTTGACTGCAGTATAAGTCCAATCAACTTTTCCTGAGCAAATTTATGCATGGCTTGCAAGCTGTTGAGGAACTTTATCTCTCATAGCTCCAACAGAAATAGGACACATAAGGCCTCTGTGCATTCCACTCAGGGTGGCTTGAGAGAGCTTGAACAAAAGAAGAGGATTGGAAGAAAGAAGCTGAGTGATTCAAAGTGAATCTGACCTCCCTAATCTTTATTATCAGTTAATGATGTGCTTCCTAGTTTATCAAGAAAATATAAAAATGACTTCCAAATGATAAACTGTCATGTTTATACATTTCAATGCATAAGCTTCCACATAGGTTTATATTCTCGCCAGTTAACTCAAATGATCTTGCTTCTTGTAAAACCCAATCCTCCCACTAATGTACAAGTTCCAAGAAGGTACAGACTCCAAAGTCTGTGTTATTTGTTGTTGCATTCTTTATACCTAGAAAACCACCTAGCACATAATTGGCTGACAAAATCATGTTTTAAATTAATCAATTCACTGGTTTCAAAAGTAGAGGGAATATAGAGGGTGGTTGACTGGCTGCTCCTGGGATCTTCTCTATGGGGTATGCTCTAGTGCCACCATCAAAAATCTGTTCTTCAGTACATTCAGACTAGAAATAGTTCAACAGCCAATCTTCAAAATTCACAGTTATTAAACTCAAAGAAACAAATTTATTTTCTGGTACAAGTTTGTCAATGTGAAATGAGTTAAATATCTTATGCTGCAGCAAGATTTTCAGTAGTTTCTTTATATCATGCTTTAGAAGAATCTTTTTTTTTGGGGGGGGGTGGGGGGACAGAGTTTCACTCTTGTTACCCAGGCTGG